>NW_025785138.1:0-22835 GCF_021130785.1 Homalodisca vitripennis | reverse complement strand
CCAAATAAGGGATTCCAGGTTCACAGCATATCAGGATGAATACACTTGGACCCCTCCCTGCACACCATTGACTACACAATATTATTGAGGCATTCTCCATTGAATATGATGCCGCTACTGGTAGATTGTGGAAGGATCACCAGTACAACCTGATGCTTCAACGACAGGATTGGAAATGTTCTTTCCCCAACTTGTAAACAATGGGCATTGTTTGCCACTTAAGGCAAGATGGGAAAGTAGTTGGCATAGGAAAAGGAGGGATTGCTGAGGTCAAAGTGCCTATAAACCTATGAACGGACGGTGCCGCATCACCGCTGTGCTTGCAACTGACTTTCACGACGAGCGCTAACCCAAGAGTTCTGTTGTCCTGACGCACTTTCACACCCCCCCCCCCCCCCGCCCACCCCCCCTCCCCCCCCCCCACCCCCCCCCACCTCCCTCCCCTCCCCCCCCCCACTTCCAGCGGCTTGGTCTTAGGGCTACTATCAGTAGTGATGGATAACCTCCCGGATCACTACCCCCAGGTTGCTGAAAGCAAAGCCTAAAAGGGGGGTCCACCCAAGGCGGCCGAGAAGCGGCCCTTCTCCGACGCACCAATAAAAACTGGATTTCCATAATGGAGTTTTATTGTTGATTAAGGAAAAACCAATAGAATTAGAGCCGAGGGCGGGGCACTGCCGTTCCTATGTTTCACTTATACCTGGTATCAGGAGGGCAGAGAAGGATAGTAGGTTCTGTTTAGCAGATCTTTGGAGATCACATGGTTGGCGATCAAACTGTCCCCCAATATCTGCCCATCCGAACTTTAGCGTTTGTAAATGAGACTAGACTTCAGGAGTGCAGGAAACTGTATGAGCAATGTTTCTTGTTATACTCCCCCGTACCGGATTGCAACTGGTTGAAAAGACTTACTTCTAGCCACAGTAAACAAGATTAAATTCCCTTCGTTAATTTATTTTATAGTCATTGTTTTAACGAATCGTACGTAAATAATATTTTTAAATGATTATTGATATAAATATGGTAATACTTTCAATCTGTCATTTAGAAAAAACAAATTTGAAATTAAAATGTCTATACTTGTTCTTAATTAAGTACTGGTGACATTAAATTGTACTCCTCGGTTTTAGCTATAGGCATCCTTGATGACCTGTAATAAATAAACATTGACATAGTGTTATAATTATATTGTCTTCTTATAGGATTAATTAAGATACAAAACAATATTATAAAAAGAGTAAACACCCTTTTTAAAAGTAAAGTCATAAAAATTCAGTGGAAAAATATTTTATTTTTAAAATGCACAAACTAATCAGCCATAAACAAGAGATAGCTCATATCTTTCGTTGTTCAATATTTAAAAAAACAACGGTATTATTTTAACATATTATAGAATTTTCACACTTAATATTCCATTTATCAATTGTTTCAAGTTAACGTTTAAGCTGGATATTACAGTTTTGTTAATATGTAATCAAGTAAAAATTAATTAAACGAAAGAAGTCGGTTAAGAAAGAATTTTTGTTGGACGGTTTAGCTAACTATTATTTGTTGCATAAAACAATTACTTATAGGTGTTCTCTGTATTATTATTCGTCTGATTTCATACGTGCATGAATTGCATCCTTTGTGGTTGCGTTTTAATTTTATTTTTGAAGACGTACGCTATTAAAACACATTATTAAAAAACGTCATATTTTAGACCAACAGTAAACGTTAAAAATAATGCTAGGATTTAAAATTTAAACTATTAGTTAATAGAAAGACCAATATTATCTTTTTCCAGTTATTTATAGGTAAATAAAAACTTATAAATGTGAATTTTTAAATGGATGGACTCCCAACAATGGGGTGTTCCCTTCATGTTAATGCATGGCATTTTTTAGTGTCTTTGAAGGGAAAAAATGCATCTAACGAAACATTCTTTCCCAGACTACCATTTTTATATGTTATACAGGACAGAGAGATCTTTAGTCCTATGTGTTTATGTACTTTATTTTCTTTTTTAAGACACGCCAAGTTATAAAAATGATCCCTGGAGATATCTTAGACCGGACGTTAGATAATAATTTGGGCCGAAGGTAAAAAAGTTTTTGACTAGAGTGGGATTCCGAAAACTGTTAGTCTATATGTATATTATTTTCTTGATCGAGGAATTGTTACAGATAAAACTCTAGCTGTGGTGTCCGAAATGTAGTTGATTAGAAACCTAAATTGTATGCTCCTCTCCGCGAACAACTTTAAAACAGTCAAAAATTGTATTAAACCCTATGCATCACTCAACCATGGTAACACTGAAATAAAATAGTGAACGGATATATACCAACTTCTACTTGAAAACTGTTAGGGGGACCTCATCTTTTAGGCCCTAACTATCATAGATATTTTTTAACAAAGAAGGCGACCTTCTTTCGATTTTGAAAAGTGCGTAACGAAGTACGCGTGTAACAAGATTAATACAGGTATATATTAATATTAATAATGTATTACCATTATACTTTAATAAAGCATGAGTAACTGATATTACACAAATATCAGTTGAATTGATCATTTGACTACTTTATTTTTTACGATACTTCAAGGAATTGTCGTAGTCATTTCGTGTTGGAACTCTTCTTTCATGAAATATCCTTGCAGGATTTCAAAAAATATAAAAATATTAACCTAACTATCAATGATGGCAAACATCAGTTATCGTGCAGAATAAGATCCGCTATGTGAGTCATCATGCACATTGAGACTAGTAGGACCGGGCTGCACACTTGTGAGGGTGGTGCAAAGAGGGTCGCCTTTTCCAGGTGCCGCAGTATGCTTTGTTATACATATGGGGCTTTTATAGCAGCGGGGCAATATCTCAATGGATCTAGTAAAATCATAGTATCCAATTCAAATAAGGAACTGAGCGATGAAAAGATCACTCGCCCGGCCGCGCTATAACTTTAGAAAACAAAAAAATAAGTTTCGAAAGACAATTATACGTGTAAGTAGTTTGCACAATTGACTTATAAAGTTTTAACTCTTTGTATATCATTGTTATATGATTAGTCTACGTTTTAGAAATTAGTACGGTAAAAAAGTTAGTAAATCATATACTAAGGCCTATTTTACAGGGAGAGTTCAATAAATTTGTTAATAATTTTTAACTAAAAGGATGTTAAAAAATATAAAAATTTTAAATTTTGTTTGAGGGACCAGAAAAAATTTGTAGACGAAGAATATTACCAGATCAGTTTATCAACGTTCATTTTATTGAGTAGGTTTTTATGTATAACCATTAAGAAAATTTAGGTGAGGAAAAATAAATAGAATAGAATAGAATAGAACATATTTATTTTCAGATCCACCACAAGTACAATACACCACAACAATACATAATGTATAACGTTACCTCAGTATTAATGTATCATTTATTATTATTACTTATTATATGCCAATTATTTCAATTATTATATGCCAGTATCTTAACGTGATACTCAACTCTGAATTTCGGGTATGAGAACGTTTTGTGGGGGGCTAACAGTATAAGATAAGAACAAAATCTAAAGGAACTTAATTTGTAGATTACAGTATTTTCTTAACCCGTAAGTATAGTGAGGTGTTGGAAAAAATTCCGGGGATAAAAGGGTTTTGGCAATTGGTTAAATTTCGGTACAAGAGGTTTCCAGATTTCATTTTCGAGGAAATAGGGATTCGAGGAAATACGAAACGACCTTTTTGAAAGCCCCCCTTAATTACCAATCCACATATTACGTTACATTTGAGTTTTAAAATCTTCTAGATCCGGTCCACAATTGGACCTGTGGAACTCACAATGCACACAGTGAAATGTCCAAGATTGAACTAAAGTTTGTGACTTTTAAAGGCGTTTTGGGGGCTTAACCGTTAGAGATACGAGAATAATTTTACTGGACCTTTTCTGGTCAGCAAGTTAATTGTTATTCCGATTCTGATCTAGGATTTTAGCTAAGTAGTTTTGGTTTCTCACACAGTTTACAGAGCATGGAAGGAAAAGTTTGCACTGGTCAGCTATTGTGGAATTGTTTAGTGTAAATATAGAATAAAAAAGACCGACCTATAAGTCAGTATTAAAGTTGTTTTAGGGGGTTTATTTACTCAGGCAGATTACTATGGTCTATATCCAGGAAATTTCGGGGGGGTTTGGTGGTTATTGTAACCGGGGGACTAAGACACACGTGGCGGGACCTCTTTTGGAGAGTATTGTGTTTGTGAGCATTAAATTAAAATTTACTCTTGTCCACTATTAGTATTGACCTTCCTTTGCTATAAGCTCAGCCAATTCACGATGTGCTCTTAATATAGCCACGTTTTAATGGTCAGTCGTTTACGTTGTATAGAATATTTTTATTTTTCTAAAATAAACAAACTTAAATAATCTAGATATAAATTATTCAAAAAAAAGAAGGTAATAATATTAATTCACATTTAGTCTTAAATTAATGAACTGCAATTTTAAAAACTATACAATATCACAAATTTAATTCATAATTTAAAAAGAATTAAAAATACTATATACATGTTTAAATGCAAACACACACACTTCTAGTATATCCTCCAGTATATATTTACTTTAAAAAATTACATAAGGGCCTCTAAAGGCTCAAAGCCTGTGTAGAGGTTCCTTCCTTCTAATATTAAACATTTTGCGCTACAAAGATTTTTTATGTTTTATTTAACCACATAAAGTCTCCTAATACATAATGCAATTATGGCAATATAACTTCAAAATTAAGCTTAGCCGCATAGACATAATGTTTGTTTCTTTATGATTATAGTATTTAACAACAAATTAAACTTTGTATATTAATAAGATTAATTTATTAATTTTTTTAAGCCAAAATCTTCAATATTTTTTCATAACAACTTAGCAATTGTACAAATTTGCAATGGATTTTCGGAATAATATTAAACATTTTTCAGACCATAAAACGATACTTTTTGTAAAAAAATGTCAAATTTGGGCTTGGGTACTTCCAAACGTTTTTTATACCTAAATTTTTTTGTATCAGTTATTTCATTTTATTCACGGATTCCCAATTTTTACGTAAAAAAATGTTTAATACTTTATGTACAAACAATTATATTTAGAGGGAGAACACTTAAATCTACAAATAAAGGGCCAAGATGGTTCAAAATTTACTTTTTCGTTTAATTAATGTAAGAATTTTCTTTTGCTGTGTAAAAAAACTGGTTTCAAATTGTTGTCAAAAAGTTCCACCCCAACAGGGAAATTACCATAATGCAATCTTCCTGTTTACTAATGAAAAAATTGGGCACACATTCTTAAGGACATCTTCTGTGCACATGTTTTTTCAAAAAATAGAAACATCTTAGTGTATTGTACATAATTTTTTCTCTAAAACTTTCAATGTGTTTCTCCAATTTACCTCATAACTAAAGTTACTCCCAATTATTTTCAAACTATCCAGCCTGCGACAAAAGTGCACACTCCCTATTATCGCAATGTGTATTTTTAAGCAAAACAGTCCATACATTTATAGAAATAATTTCACTTATCAAATTTTCTTCCTCACTTATTAAAATTGAAATTTATGTATTTTGTTTTTTTGAGGACTAAAATGCATACAATTACTGGTAATCTCACCATTGAATGGCGTTTCAAGTCTGATATTTCATGGCTTGCTACCATTTCAGTTCCAAATATTTTTTACGTATCAACAAAGATGTGTTTGTCCGCATATAGATGGTTTAATTTTCCATTTAATTTTACATTACAAAGATCAATTAATGTAAATTAAAAATGAATTCCTCCACAAAAAATGAACCTTGGGGTACTCACTACTGATGTAACCAATTTCACCAATCGTTGTTAATTTTCACCACATTGACTCCTCTTTGATAAGTAACTTGCAAACCAGGAATTTACACATTTCCTCTATCCCCGCTCATATATAACTTTTCCAAAAGAAATTTAGTGATCTACTGTGTCAAATGCCTTTTTTTATGTCTAAGAAATTCCACTTACTTTTTTTTCCCGGTATTTAAGGACTCATACACTAAAATCATGAAACGTTTTAATGCTACCGCTGTAATGAACTCACTTCCCTAAATCTAAACTGATTTTTGTCACTATATTTTGAGCTCGGTGTCTGCTGGTTGGTGGAGGATCTTTCTGCCACAATGGTTTTTTTATCACGATCTCTACAATTTAAGTTGCTTCTAACTCGGAATAATGAGGTTGTTTTGTCTGGTTCTTCCGTGTTCCCCGTAGGTTCCCTGCAGGGTCCATATCCGTATCATCGAGCACCATAATAATTGAGAATAGACGATTCATCTTCATCTAAAACACTTTTAATTATCATGGGTCTTCTGCATCTGAGCCCTCGTTAGCAAAGTCACTTATCATTGATCTCGTATTCAATAAATCGCTACCTCAGTGCTAAAGTTGTGAAAAATTTAAATTAAAAAGTGTTGGGGTCTAAAAAATGAAGTTTTTTGTTACATTTTGTTTTACATTTTGCATACCTATTCATACTCGGAACTTAAAACTAATTACTTCTAACGTTTTTGTACATATTAAAAAGTTATTCTTTTCTATTTCTAAATTTTAACGTGATATCAATGGGAAATTTCGGATATGCGAACGTATATTGTGGCCTAAACCGTATCAGATTAGGACAATAATGTACAGACTATTTGTAGGCTCAGCATATACATGCTCTTCAGGGACTTATAGACAAAAAATTTGTCCCGTAGCACTTAATAACGTTGGTGTTCAATGATATTTCAATAGCACTAATTCGTTACAAGAGTCTGAAGACCTCTAATACTTCAGGCCTCCAGAATCAATATTAAATGAGTATATATCCCAATTACACTTTAAAACAATAAATGATTACAAGATCTTATTTGTGAAGGGGTTTAATTCGAAAACAATATTTCAATTTAATTTATTAAATTTACGTAGAAAATTGAGTCTTCTACCAATACAATATATATAATAAAATTCAATATAAAACAGTGATGTTTTGAAGAACAGAAGTTACTTTGAACATGGGATAAGATGTTCACGGAAAAATAAGATTATTTCTCGATAGACCGCTGAACAATTATCTGGTTATTCTTGTTAGATGTCCACCGTCACGGCAAAATCCTGGGAAAAGTCTACGGATTGTTGAAAGGGAAACCGTTTGTTTCAGGCTAATTTGTAGCACTTTCATATGGAAATGATAATAACTTTCAAGTGCCATTTCACTTCAGATTTCGTTTTCGTAAAGATTTTAAATTATTAGCATGAATTCTTCAATATTGTTGGGCAATTCTTTTTAGCCTCTCATTGTTGTTAAACCCCATCATCGGACTGCAAACGAATAATTAAAAAACCCATAATTAGCCAAAATTGTTTTCAACCTTCCTCGAGATTAAACCCGTTTACCTACCACATTTAGTTATCCATTTTTATAATAGCAGTACGCATATCCCTAGTAAAATCTTAAAAAGCCAAATAGAACCATCCTTCACAAAGTGGATGTATGGTAATATATCGTATTTCAACACTCTTCAAACTCAGTCTTGTGAATATTGAAAGGCCCAAATCCTGCTAATGGCCCCCAAGGACGGCCGATGCGACGTAGCCGCTGGACAAAGGTAGGCCATCTGGAGGGGTTTATGGTCTTATTTTTTTCACCAGTAGAGTTATCATTTCTAATTTATGAGGGTTGCAGGTGTTATTCAGTTGCTTCTTGATTCTACAAAAATTTGGGTCTTTTTCGCTTCATTTCACAGAATTTTATTGAAAATCGTTACAATTACTACTCCAACACAAGAACTCCTTACAGTCCTTAGTAGGTTTTTTCTTTCAACCCATTTTTAAGTTCAAACCTACACCAAAGTACTCCATTCAAAAATAAGAAGGTAATAAAGAAATGTGTTACAACTTGTTATTTATAGTTAATTAATTTAAATAATCTTTTAATAATTTGTTAAGTAAAACAAAGTTTTATAAAAATATTTCAAAATTGCCATTTTCCCCCCCCCCCCCCCTTTTTCTTTCAATTTTATCTTCAACCACGCGTTTAAAATTATATGATAGGCAACCATCAAAAAAATTGCACCTTTTAATCAATTTCACTTGAAGAATAAATTTTTGAAACATAACAGTTTGTGCTATTTTGAAATGGTAAAAGTACAACTCATCTTACTAATATGAAATCTTTCGTGTACAAATTTTAGAGATGGTTTTCATTAGTCCTACACTTTACCTGTATGAATTAAAAGGGGAAACCTTTTTTACCTTTTATAGCCTTTTTACAATTTATGCATCCTGTACATTTTAAGTTTCATTAATTTTTTAATTTTAAAACTAACCCAGTTTTCCCGATTGGACCGATTCTCCCAGTTGCTGCAAACAAATCTCGGTTAACATTGTAAATGACGTGGTGAACTTGAAACACTGTTTAGGCATTGTTTTAAGTCCACCATGGTCATTTTTTTGATAATATTTTTAATTTATTTTGGGCAATCTACGTTCTATAAAATAGTTGAACACCTGCATTCAAGGACAAGTGCTATAAACCATGGTGCTATAGTATTCCCGGTCGGTTAATATTTTACTCTTGCCTCATACGAAATTTATATCTCGGCCAACAACATTCCCGAGGCCATACAATACAGAGTGCTTTTCTAAAATATAGAGATTCAGTAGAGTCAATCAACAGTAGTTTTTGAAGAACACTGGAAATCAATATAAACGATTGCAAATTGCTCGTTTTTTATCATCTTAAAAGCGACCCAAAAATTTGGTGTTATTTACACAAGGCCAAACCACCATAAAACAACTCCATAATAGAAAGGTTGCGAAGTTAAATCAGGTCCATAATATTGCCCATGATCAGAATCCAGAGTAAGGGAACTTATTTTCAATAACTACTTCAAGACAATTAATGCAATGAGGATAATTTTTGCTCAAAAAATGAAATACTTATGGCCATTCAATGTTTAACCTTTGGAATGTTTATCATGAAATTTCAAATATCTAAAAATATCTTTTTGGTACGAAGTCCTGTCTATAATGACGGCAAAAATACGGTCCTACAGCAGTGCAAGGTCAAGTTCAACCAGATGCTTTTTAACAGATTTAAATACAATTTTGTTGATAATTAACAAACGGTAGCATCAGCATTATTGTAGCTACTCCTTCTGGTGCAAATAATGATGACCCAATGTCATTACCAGATAGTTAGAGAAAAGAATTGAGTCTAAGAATTGAAAAAAGTGCTTTTTACAAACTGTAGTAGAGTAACGATGTTACCTAGAATTTACATTAAAAACATAAAACCAATATTTAATACATTTTATTGTTTTGTGAGGCCTTTCGATATCCAAGATATCTTGGAATCACAAAACAATAAAATGTATTTAAATATTTGGTTTTATATGTTTTAATGTATATTTAACAGTGACCAATATAAGCTCCATCTACAGGCATTTACCAGAAGTGTAAAATTCACCTTTTATTTGCCAAGTCAAGATTTATTTTTAACAACAAATTCTTTCAACGCGTTTTTACTTACACAGTTAAAAATGTTATTATCGTTTATACTGTAAAATAATAAACAAACAATCTGAGAACCAACATGTAAGTAAAATTACGGCTGCAATTTCTATACACCTTATTCATTACCATTGGCGCCCGTGACTAACGGTGGACAACGCAGGGTAGCGTTTCTTCACTTCTGCCTGAAATGGTGTTATACTGGTCCTTATTTCTACTCTTCCTGATAACTTGGGCCGACCCGGAGAAACCGCAACGGTTTTGTCGAAACAGTTTCGACAGCGACATACATAACTGTTTTGTTGCGCCTTGAAATTTGTTGTTTCATGATGGCTGTTCTATATTCAATTAATAAAAAATCATTCTCTTTTTAACATTCAATATATTCTGCCTATTGATCAGAATCTTCCCATAAAGCCTAAAAATACATATTAATGCACGAATCTGGCCTAATAATAATAATTAATCGCCTTAACAATCAAATATAATATTATGAAATTTAATTAGATATGTTTATCAATTAATTTATCTAACATTAGAATATTACTCTCCTAATAGCCTACAAAATATCTTTGTAAACAATATTAACAGCAATCGTTTTCGTTGCACAAACATAAATAGGTTATTGTTGGAAGTTAACTCATCAAAGGTCAACATTTAGTTGTCCCATGTGAAACAAACATTGAACTCTTTAAACTAATCCTGCAACAATGAGTGTTTGAAAACACGAAAGGTCATTGAAAATAACAATTTCACAGGAAATTGCAGCCGTTTAATTTTGAAAAGGGGAAAAGGGTCTGTAGGGATTAAAGAATCCCTAGTAATCGAAACACCTTCTTTCTCCAAGAAACATTTTGCCGGCGTATTACGCTTTTTGGAATCCCAACAATAAAACACCATAACTGCTAAATTTTGAGGATATAAATGTATAAGGGTAGTAATTCCCACTACTCGATGGTTTTTAACTGTAGTTAAAGACCGTTATAATCTTCGATTTCATTATTATACTTCACGATCAAGTGTGGTTTAGCCGTTCTTTGGTCACAAGTCCGCGCAAACCCAAAACACCGCGGGGCTTTTATAACGCAATAACCTATCTGCCAAATGCATATTTATCGCTTGCTTAAAGATAATTTTGACCTAATCTTTACGCATACTTTAATGCAGTGATATAAGAATATCCTCTTATAAACAATTTCATTAGTACTTTGGTTGTATTGCTTAAGCCGATAAAACGTTTAGTACAGTATTGACAATGAAGGGGAGTCGGTTGAAAAAAAAATCTAGAAAAAAAAAAACAAAATAAAATTTTATTTGCTTTTTTTAAATCTTTACATTCACTCCTGTTTAATTTGGTGCAATTTTTATATTAAAATCGGCCAACAATTATCACACACCACAAAATATCGCTATTATGTAAATGGATTCAGCATATTTTGGAGTTTGTAAAATTAATGTACTCTGCATCATATGTCATACATAATCCTTATTGAAGCGCATATTATTTATTATGGCTTATGTTGGCCAACCTGCTTTATTTTTTTGGCTGCTGTTGAATATACAAGGTTGTTAACCCATCTGTTTTACAGTCAGTTGAGATTTGACATAACCCTATTTGTTGTTTTGTTTATTATTGGTCACATACATTGTGTTTCTTGCATTTCATTTCAGGTTCTCAAGTTATAATTATTTAGTTATAACTGTGTAGTTTTTATTGTTTGTGAAAAAATGCTCTAGAGCACATAAAACCTTCAAAAACAAAGCCAAAGTAGCTTTACAGGGACAAAAGAAATACCAGGTGGTAAAAAAGTAATTGTGCCCAGTGAATGTCAAGGAACCAGAACCAAGTACTAGCCTAGAATTCTACACAACTGAAAAAGACAGGCTCTTCCAAGGAAGAAAGTGGTCTGTTCATTTAGACAAGTATGATAAATACAAATGTAAGTAACTCTTTTGATTCTCAAGTGGCAATGACATTGTAAATATTGGTAAGTTTGAAGTCCTTTCTTTCTAAGATAGCGACATGTACCAGATGTAAAGGCTCGCTTTCAACTTCATACTTCAAACCTATCTGGGGCCCTAAGGCGTAAATATAGAAATATCAATATGTTCAACTTCTTGTGGTTATGAAGTTTCTGATTACAATGAGCAGTAAATGTGAAAAACAAAGGCAAACCTGAAACTTAACGTTAGGCTAGCCTACGCATTTATGAAGTACTAGGGAAAGGTGAAACAGGGCTGCGAAAACAGTATGCGGGGCATTATGAACTTGCCTAAACCCTCCCTCTTTTAGGTATTAATAATACAAAAGCCCTTAGCAAGCTGCTAACAAAACATAGTTTGTCTTGAGTCGTATGAGAGAAGCGGCTCGAGGAAACAATTTCTATATGTGAAACTAGGGACATAACTGCTATATTTGTATGGCTCCTGGCTCAAAAGCGAGGACACCACACTCGCTGAATGGGAATTGTTAGTGCCATAAGCGGAGAAACAGGAAAGGTAATAGATGTATGAATTATTACAAAGTACTGCAGATGTAAGAAAAGATTACAACAAGAGCATGAACCTAATTGATTATCGCTGAATTATCAGCGGTAGTAGTGGGAGGGAATGGAGGCAACAAGGTATACCTGGAGATGTTCAGGGGAGAAATTCCGAGACCAATTGCAGGGAATCCGCTACAAGTACTACTTAGGGTGATGGTGATAGTTTCATCTATATTCTACTGTAGTTAAACAGGCAGAACCTTTACGGTCCAGACTGTCCAAGTTTTGCTAAAAAAAGAATGTATAGGAACACGTAACACAAAGCGCATGGGTATCACGTCTACGTCGCCTATAAAAAGCAAAATGGGCGCAAAAAAAAACCAACAACTTTACCAGATGGGAAAAAAAAAATAGAGGAAAGGGCCTTTTGTAGTAATGTAAGCCATCCAAGACATTTTGCCAGTTATACTACGGATTTAGCAATAAGACGCTAATGCAACAAGCCTTAATAATATGAAAACTGCAATTTGGGCAGAATTTATTGTTCATTTGATATCAACAAACTGAACATCCAGGCCCACCGCTCTCTGCCCTAAAACTCCCGATACCTGGTGTAAGTACCAACTAGCATAAAATAAATGATGGAAACTTATGATCACTAATTTTTGTTCTAAAAATAAATCCACAAATTCACATTGCTCTTTCTGCTGTCATGAAAGAGGTGAAAACTAATATTGTAGCAAGATTTATATTCAGCAATCCCATCATTGTTATTCGAATAATGTTTGCACGGTGGTGACCTCAAAACCCCCTAGTGGATAATCACTGAACACAAATTATATATTATTATCGTACGCGAGTTCCGAAAATCAACCTCTTCGTGATGAAGGGAAACATTAGATCTAGGTTCTGTATTTGATGGCTGTGGCAATGTTTCATACAAAGGGAAACTATAATAAAATGTGAAGTGATTGATAGCAAAACTTAGGGATTCACACCTGTGGATGCTATTGGTTGTGGAACACCAATGAATAAAAATGCTGATGTCAACCCGAATCATACATAAGCGCAGAAAGCTGTGGAAAGAGATCGAGGAAAAAGTGTCGCCAGAAAGTATAAAAAAAAAAAAAAACTTGCCCAAATAAAGCCTTAAAAGGCATTCTAGAATGACTTATATGCAACAAGAGAGAGGATCCTTGACAACCCTTAGTTATGGACCTGGAAATGCATTAAAATGTAAAGTTATGTTTTCTAAATAATGGTATATGCAATTCTTTAAAAAGAGTTTTTCTGGAAAATTCTTGTTTTCCTTCTTTGTTTCAGGAACCACGTTTGCTCTATGAACACAACCTCAAACTCATATTTTGGATGATTTTTTTTTTATTATGTTCGCCTTGCCAATTGGAGCAATGTTTTATAAGCATCAAGCAAATTTGTTGAATGTAGTCTAATAATAATTTAAAAAAAAGTTATTTATTAAAATAATTTGATAAAAAATTGACTTTTATAAAAAAAAAAATATTTTTAATATTTTAATATAATTGTATGCTATGGAAATTTGCTGTGCTGTAAATGTAGATGAAGAAACTTAGCAGATTCACTAATTAAAAAAAAAATACACACTTATCTTGATTATGTTTATTGGTTTTTATTTGGAGAAAAACATGTTCCACTTAAACTTATCTAATTTAAAACATTGTGCCGCTCATTAATAGTTCAACCGACTCCCCTTGAAAGCGCTCAATAAAACATCAATTTTCTTGCATTGAATATAATCTTTTATCTAATTTCTTTGATTAAAATAATTGATGTATCATACCTAAAATTACACTGCCCTACATCCATAGCGCAGTCGAACAGTTAAAAAAATGGGGTATGAAAATCTCAGATGAGTAGCTTGAGCATGCACCAAACACACCTACATAAAATAAGCGACTTTAAATATTGTATCATTTATGTTATTGATGATATACGAGCTAAGAAACCTTGTCCTAACTGTTAGCAATATAAAAACAAAAAACATTTGTATTTGAAACAGGAAGGTGATTTGTTACATTTTATAACAGGAAAGCGTAATATTTATATGTCACAACTTGTCGCCTTTTTTTGTTGGGCATTAGGTTACAAAAATATTAAAATTTGGACCATATATTTTCTTTAATTTGTAACAATTGTTTGTCTATTGTTTGCCATTATTACTAAATTACATTGCCTCGGTCGTCGATTACTAAACAACTTTTGTAATTATATTGTGTTAATTTGTAATATTAAAAAAACATCTAATTATTACTTGTACTCCTGTCTTTACACGTATAATTTGGGTGTAAGCCTACGCATTCAATCAGCGTAAATGGATAACGTAAGAACAAAACCTATGCTAGTGATAATATAATAGTTTACAATAATAAAACTATATTAGTTTATTTGAATACGCAACGTAGATACACCAATATTAATTGCTTATTTCACGAAAATTGTTCATATTAATTATTGGGATCTAGTTTACTATATAACAACACTATGTGTGGTCTGGAAACTACTATTGCAACGGACGGATACAGCATTAGTTTTTACTTTAAAACTATTGCCCAGCGGACCAATCCTATGAGGGTCCAAGAGTTGGGGACGGCATGAAGAGGAGATGAGACAACATGTTGTTCACAAAAGCTCTGCTCCAAAAACCTCTATTCCGTTTCTAGCCTCTCCTAATATTCCTGGTACACGTGAAACACAGAAACGCTCTAGGGCCCCGCCATAAGCTCAATTTCTCATTTGGTCTAGACAAATCTATAAAACGCCATTCTGGGAAGGCCGAATTTTTTGGGTTCCGCTTCACCGATTTTTTGTTCTAGGTCGCACTCACCTGTGTCCTCGTCGAACGACGCCTTGTCGCCCCCCGAGCTAACAGTCGTAGCAAGCTGTCCTCTCATTGCCATCTCTATCCCACTAGGTATCTTCAATCAACCAAGGTAATAAAAACAAACTGCAGAGCATGCCTAGATAGCTACAAACCTGCTTAGCGCTTTAACAGCATATATTTACTGCGCCCAGAGTCATCTAGAGAGGCACTTACTTCCATACAAACCGCGCATGTAATTAGTCTAATTAGTACAATTAACAATAATTGGTAGTAAGTATCTCAATCATGATATCCAACTTATTTTCTAGTATCCATAACATCTACTTCCTATAATAAAATCCTGCAGTGGACTAACTAATAAAATACTTCACTTTGAATACACATATAAACCCAAAAAAGACAGCACTATCGTTTCATTTATTAATTCCTATATTAGCCTCAAAAAACAACCTACAAAAGCGTAATACATCATACATCGGCTATGCAGAAGCATTTTTAGAATACGTTTATTAAACCGTCTTTAACTTAAATCCCATTTTGTATAATCTTTTCACTCAAATAACTGTTATTTTTGTGTTGTATTTTTACCACATACGAAAGCTAGGATATACTATTTTGAATAATCAGTGATAATTTCCATTTAAATCAGTTCAATGGGGATCGAAGGAGCTGATATAAGGCAAAGACAGTCTTCAATAAACAGACTACTTCTTCTGGATAAATTTGCCGATAGTCCGGATCAAGAACATTTTTTTTGACCCCCAAAAACAATATAGTTCTTACTTGGACATCGAGGAACCTAAATACCAGTTCTTTTGTTTGAAGGTTATTTTTGACGATGGAAGGATTGTGAAGGAAAACAGGATTTTTCCGGACATTTGCCATCGTTAAGTGAAACAAGAAAATCCCAGTAACACCGTGTTACTGTTTTCTTTGTTTCACTTAACGATGGCAAATGTCCGGAAAAATCCTAAATACCAGGTTTTCTACCAAAGTGTCTGGGACCTTATACCAAGATTTATCGCACAGACAGATATACAGGTAACATGATTTTAATAAACAGTACTTGAAAAGCAGCAACGAAAATCGCAAGGTCAGCAATCTGAACCAGTTGAAAGTTCTGTAATGTATAGCTAGCTACACAGCACACATGAAACGGTCAGCAAGTACAGTGTAGATGTTGGGAAACTTCTCCAACACACTTCAACATCGCTCTATATTACTTCTGCACGTAATAAATAGTACCGTTATTGCATTTAAAATCAAGTAGCGTTATCGCTGTTGTTATTACACAGCGACTCAGACAAGTTTATTCGTTTTCCCATTGTATTCATAGCAATCATCTACTGCGTTGCTGCCAAGACGACATTGCAAGTGCATTAAACAGACTCGCATACTTAATTCCTCTTGTTTTATACATTTATCTTACACATACTAAAGCGTTGTAGATAATCACTATTTATATAATTAAACATTAAAAACTTTAATTATAGAGAAAACCCAAATTAAAATTACGTTGCCTTAATTAAATATGTAGTTACTTGATATTTTGAAGACTTGCTCCAATAGTTGTAGTAGAGAGTACTCGTATATTTAATTGTCTTAAAGCTTCCATGAAACGCACCGTCTACACATTACTAGTCACATGCGATTCAAACGTTGCACAACATATATATTTAATTGTCTTAAAGCTTCCATGAAACGCACGTCTACACATTACTAATCACATGCGATTCAACGTTGCACAACATATATATTTAATTGTCTTAAAGCTTCCATGAAACGCACGTCTACACATTACTAATCACATGCGATTCAACGTTGCACAACATATATATTTAATTGTCTTAAAGCTTCCATGAAACGCACGTCTACACATTACTAGTCACATGCGATTCAACGTTGCACAACATATATATTTAATTGTCTTAAAGCTTCCATGAAACGCACGTCCTACACATTACTAATCACATGCGATTCAACGTTGCACAACATATATATTTAATTGTCTTAAAGCTTCCATGAAACGCACGTCTACACATTACTAATCACATGCGATTTCAACGTTGCACAACATATATATTTAATTGTCCTTAAAGCTTCCATGAAACGCACGTCTACACATTACTAATCACATGCGATTCAACGTTGCACAACATATATATTTAATTGTCTTAAAGCTTCCATGAAACGCACGTCTACACATTTACTAATCACATGCGATTCAACTTTGCACAACATAACCTTCAACATAAATTTATTGCAAAATTTGCATTGCAAACATATATGGATAGAAAAATATTTTTATTTTGTTCTATCTGAGAACTGATTCTAAAATTCCAGTTTTAATTTCTGTTTTCTCAATAGCAACTATTGTTATTATTGTACGGTATGGTTCAAAGTAAGGATTCTTTGAAGTTTTTTTATCCAAGCTTATCGTATTAGCCACCATTTTATGTGGATTGTACGTACGATTAGTGTCACTAAATTGCGCGCTGTTTCACTTTAGCCACCATCATTCAATGTTAAGGATGCAAAGCCCTGCTAATATGTAACCATATTAGTTACTGAGAATACTAACAAGCCAGATACTAAACTTGTGTTAATGCATGAATAATTGTTGTTGTTGAGTTTTAAGTTTCAAAAAGTCGATTTTTTACATCAAAGTCAAAGTTAAATCATCTCCTAGAAAAGACATTGTATAGAGCACACTAATACACACCTTCAACACTGAACATGCCTATATTAAACTTTATGTCAATACAATAATGGTCAGCCTGACAAGAGGAATTATTAAATATTGAGATAAAAGTGTACATTTTGTTAACTGTTGAAATTTAAGAAAATAAAATTCTTTATTCTTTATTCTTTAGTTTCTGACTAATTTTTAATAATGTATGTATAACACAAGGTAATAAATAGGGATGGAAGATCAGTGTAGATGATTAACAACTTTGATAAATTCCAAATGACACGAGTATCCTTTATCCAAAACCACAAATACCAAATTTTGGCCAGAGTGGCGGCCGCGCTTATGTTACCGATCTGGCCCACGATTAGAGGGCCGGCGATGACAAAAGAACAACGTTGTGGGAGCCGTCATTCTCCGGAAAGATGAATGTAAAATAGCCCGCGAGAGGGCATTGTTCGGCCGGCACCGGTTGAGAGCGAGAGAGTGAGAGAGAGGGAGAGAGAAGCGAGAGGGCGTGTCGGGGCGATACCAAGGGCAATATTCTTTATCGCCACGTATTACACAATTACTATAACTACTATCTGGGCGAATAAATTCCGACCGTGGACCCCGGAGCAGCGGTGTACAACCGGCGAGCTTGGGCTTGCGATGCGGTACTACCGGTCATACGGAGTACGTGTGATACGGTAGGATAATGTAGACGCTTCCTACCGTACTACCGTAGCGAGTCAGGCATTGAGTTTGTCACGATCGGTTTACAAATATTGCGGTAAATCCATTTCAAGGTCGAAGCTTAAAATATCGTATCAGTAACAATGATTTGTCGTGTTCAACCAAACCATTTTTAGGTTTCTATTCAAAGAACGTGAATTCTTAACATAATTTTCGCTTAAATTAGATCTACTAAAAATGTACTTCAGTTGAAGGTTTTTTCGCAATTAGTTGGTCCCACGAATGAGCTTTGTTATTTTTAAAATAATTTATAATAACTTATAGAGTAGATTTTATTTCAAAGAATAACTGGACACTTGACTTGTTTTCTTATTAATTGGAAATCTGACATCTTTTATAAAAGCTCAGCATCTTGAGATAAATGAAATCCATAACTAATACTTTTACATAGACTGTTGTTTCCAGCACTCTGTAGCTTAGTATGTTTAATTATTAAATTGAAAAATTGGTTCCGATGTGTCATAATTGATTTTTAATGAGAGTATACATTAATGGTCACTACACGATATTTTATTATGTATCCACAACTTGGAAGTTTGTAGGCAGTCTTGTTGTGGAAAAACGCTAATTGATGATACAGGGAAGTACAATAGAAATTATTTTCATTTTAGTTTGAAAAATTATAAATATTAAATAAGAATCCTGGCATATGTATCGAATTTCCCACTAAATGTATTAATTTAAGGTAGTAGGCCTACTTGTTTTCTTTATTCTCTTAGTTTAAAATTAACAACTTAATATTTTGAATTATCCTAGTGTCTTTTTATATTGACAAAAAATAAAAAATTATAATGTTGGTTTTAAATTCCTCGATGGTGCCATATTTATTATTAGTAAAGGTCATTTCCTTCAGTTATCCCGAGGTCATTAATGAGCCGTGCGACAACGATAGCGAAATTGAGTTACAAAAACAGCACTAGACACAATTTCAAGGATTTCATTCTTCTAAAATTTTTAAATTGTCCCATAATTCTTCCTATTCAGAGTCCCAAGCATTTAGAAAATAAAATTTCAGTTATTATTTCAAAAGAGTAATGCATATTTACACCTTTCCGAACAATACTCGTATGTTTTGTAGTTCAAACCAAAAGTCCAACCTTATAACATTTGTTATATTAAGGAATATTAATCACCAATCTGTCTTTTTAAAATTACTCGTATCTTCTTGCCAAGCAATTTTGTTTCATTGTTTTAATTTTCAGTTATTCATAATTTTTACTATAATAGATTTAAACCCTGTTTTGGACCAATAATTATCATTTAGCATGTTCTACACAAGGATGTTGATCACTTTTAAATATATACGATTTGCGTTGTTGCAAAAGAAAAATTGAGTTATAATGAACCTTTGGCGACGTTAAAAAATATTCAACTTCTAACCCTGTTTTTTTTTACGGATCACGATCAAACGAAGACCATCGTGAATACTTTTCTTTGGGTTACAGGAAAATCGTGCGATAAACTCACCGTGGGTAATCTGGGCTTAACAGCATGAGCGGGACATTGAGTCACGGGAGGCTACCTATGCAAATGCGCCATATAAGAAGGACATTTCGGCTCGTAATGCGACAGTTTATGGAGCCCTTACTATCAGAGAGCGGGATTAGCGGGCAATAACTCGACGGACCGGCCTAAAGCCATCGTTAGTCCAAGCCGCCTCTGAAGCCGGAGCGCAGCCACCGTCTAAGTAATTTCGGGAAAAATCGTGGATAAAGGTGTCAAGGAAACCACCTCCCAGGCTCGCTTTCTTTCTGGTCCGAGCATTAAGCTGGATTAAAATGTCTCACTAACCGTCTGCGGCTCACGGGGCCTCCGATTTTAAAATTCGCTCCTCGGTTTAAAGGTGGTTATAATATTTCGTGGTTAAAGACCGGAAGCGGAGAACATCCGCATAGGAGATGGGCTAGTTGTTTATTACAGTGGTTTCGTTTGAAAAATAATATTTTATTGACAATAACCAAATCCAATCACCATATGTTTTGGAATTCCAAAGCGAGTAGCGTTTTTTCCTTACTACAAATAGTTTTTTTCAGATCACTTAAAGTGATTGCAATCGCTTACGGTTGGAGTGATTTTTTGAGCACAGACTTCCTTTAAGATACGTATTTCTGAAGAAAAGAAAATAGACATTTTTTTACTTACTTTGCTGAGTAGTAGGAAATTCGAAGCAGACCAGTTCTTCGGAAGAGGGACAGGTTTTGATAATTAAGCCTAAAGAGAAAAACTCTTGCAGATTACTGAAGCGAGTATTTTATGTTTTATGGTAAATGAAACATGAAAGATGACTGAAAGGAATAACATGTGTTTTATTTGTCAAAAAATTATAAAAAAAAAGAAAAAAAATATTAAGAAACATGTATATTTTCTATCCATTAATAGGCCTATTTCATCTGTGAAAACACATTATATCGTTGACACCAATAAGAGATTCTAGGGCTAACTTTTTTTTTTATCGTAATACACGAAATCTCAATTTGGAAAGTGTGTAATCAGCACTCCAACACTCAACTACTTTACCTAGCTGTCTTATTGTAGTAGCTCAATGATACCTTCTCCAGAATATTTATCGATAAGATTTTGTGATCAAATTGAATAAGTGGGTGCATCTCCTTTTTTACAAATTCCCTTGCTCGGATTTCTTATAGAGGGTTTTCTGTTAATATTCATGAGTGTATACTGTAGAGCTGTCCGTTCATTAATGCTAATTTATAACGGAATACTTCACAGATTGTGACAAAAATAGTTTACTATAGAATACCACAAAGTATTTATTTGGAGTACTGAGGATAGGTTTACAGATATTTAAAATACGTTACCGGGACACTTAATAATACAATTATTAAACGTTCCATAATTTTAGCCTCAGCACTCAACTATTTAACGGAAACGCGCGCACGACATAAATCAGGAAACCACGTGATTATATATTGTATATATAATACGTACATTTATGTCTGAAACTACGAAAACATGCAAAGAAATTATTGTCAGGAGTAGAATAAGACGCTTCTAACAGCATATAACAATGCGAGTTGATCAGTCTCTTATAGGGCTTTGATATTTTTTTGTAGACAATAATCTTATAAAATAATCTAATCAATTTAAATTTTGAGAGAGCTAACACCGTGATTTTAAAATTACAAAATATAAACTGTTTTTTGTAATAACATTGTGCATTTTAATAAATAACAAAGGACAATCATTTTACTGGACCATCCGTAGAGTCGGTTTCACTGTCCGAAAACGGGTTCAAAAGTTTTACAAACAACAATTTTAACTTATTACCAAACGAAATAAATTTTTTCAATAGTTCAATGCCCAAAACTGTTTTAAGCTTCCTACCTCACTGTACACCTAAAGTAAGGAATAACATTAAGATAAAAAATTTAAGTTTTTATGAACCTTGGGGTAAGGACACAATCCAACTCCTAAGAATTAAATTTAAGTTTATCAGCTACAATTTTATTTTCATCATTTGATAGTGATTTGAATTGGTTTTGTCTTTAATGTGTTCTAATTATTCTAAATAAAATTGTAAAATACATTTCACGGGAATTCCTTACACTGTTTCTCATATGAAAATGTAACTATAGTATGGGAAAATCAAATTTTTCAGGGTGATATATTTAACATCTTTTTAAAACCACAAACTTATAGTACAGTATATAATTATGTACACTATAGTATGAGAGAAACCGCCCCCGCAGTTTAAAAATTTTAACTTTACTATCACAATCCAGATGAAATACACAACGATAAGAAGCTAACAACAATTAGAACCGGATTTAATATTAGTTACAGAACAAGTTGAATACCTAATAAATGTTGAGAAAAACAAAAGGTATTAAATAGCAATTTGCTATTGTAGTGTATAAACCGATGAATTAGTTTGTAATATTTCTTCTTCTTGTGAATATAGCAGGAATTTTTAGTAATTATTTATCGGTTCGATACACAAGAAATACTTACTTCGCAATTACCCCATAGACATCATTCCACATTCGCCTCAAATAATTATTATTATGCCAGACACGTGAACATTTAAATTTGAGGATCAACTAATATATATTTTTAATATGTTTAAGACGATAAATGTATCGTGATAGTAATGTTATAGTATATTCCTCCAATTATAGTTCAGGTTATCTTTTTGTAGCAATCCTCTCTACGTTAAAGTCATATAAAAACTTAATTATTGCGACCTTATATTTCTTTACTTTAGCAAAACAAATATTTCAATATTTCGCTATTTCTGCATATTTGACACTGTGACTATACTACTTTTTTAAGATTCGAGTGGTAGAGAGGGCTTAATAGCGCTTAACTCCAGCCCTCTTTAATAAAGCCATTTTTTCATTTTCATTTTTTTTATTTACTAATTATAAAAATAATTGCAGTTGAATTGTTCTAACAAAGAATAAATAATCTTAATTTATTTGACAGATGTGAATTATTGACAGTCCTTCAAAGAACAAGAGGGTGCACATACACCAACCCCTTACAAGAGTCTGGATAGATATAATTATAGTAATT
>NW_025785137.1:0-22356 GCF_021130785.1 Homalodisca vitripennis | reverse complement strand
CCAGGCTGTGGAGTAGCTCTTCTCCTACGAGGTAACAACTTCTCTCGTAAAAAGGAATAGGATAGGCAGGAAATTAGACCCTTTTTTTTTTTTTTTTTTTTTTTTTTTTTAAACTGGAGAGTTAGAGCCTCTGGACTATGAAAGCAAATCTATAATTTTTTATCTCTCCTAATGCCCTCTCGCCGACTTCTTTCTTAGAAGGGCCGGGCAGCTCCTTCACTCTATAAACCAAAGTAACGATGAGGGTTATAAAGATTGATATTGAGGGATGTTCGGCAGGACTTGGGCTCCCCTTATAGAAAAACAATTTCTCTTTATTATGAAGGTTGGTCTTAGTTCCAGGACTGATGATTGACAGGACTCTGCGGTGATTTGGTTAGCATAAGAATTAGCGGAACACATCTTTGATTTTTTGAAACTGTCCTGCTCCATATCTACAAGTTAGGGACAAAATTTCCCCCCCCCCCTAAGGTGCGTGGCGCCGGGCCGGCCGAGCCGCCCTGCCGGGTATGGCCCGGGATTGACGTATTTTCTCAGCCCCAAGGATATCAGAGAACAGAAGGAATTTTAAACAGTTTAAAATATAGGTCTAGTTTTTGTTTCTGAGATTACTCATGTGGGACAGATAGACCAGAAATGAAATTTTTCAGCCCCTCGAGTGATAGCCTTCAGTAACGATCAGCCAAGCACCATGTATATCTTTATAATATGTAAGGTACTTACTAAATTAAGAGATGTGATTTTACATTCATTTCAATGATAAATAGTATTTCTATTACAAAAAATATCTTCACTCACTGTTCACTAGGTCCGGGTCTAACTCCTTTAAGTTTCTCATAAACTCTGAACTTCAGGGTCCGATAAAAACCATCAGGATGGAAAGTAAAAGCTGAATTCCTTGGAGTTTTTGCAGGTCTGACATAAAAGTTCTCCAGCATTTTTGAGGCCAGAGGTCCAATATGGTGAGCTTCAAATGCTTCAGTTATATCAGTCCCCTGCAAAATATCAAAACATTGTAAGTAGCAACAGTAACAATATTATAAAGAGTTTTCATTTCTATTCAGACTTAATCATAATAGTCCAGGAGCCAAGATCTAATTTGCATTAAGTATGAGTACACAACCGGGTTTTTCTTGAACTGACATCTTTCCTAAGAAAGGAATTGATTGTCAGCTACACTACTTTTGGTGGAGGTTAAAATGAATAGGTTATGAAAAGGGTTAAAATATCAATGATAATTCTTTTCCCAGACCATATTTTCTTAGCTTTACAGACATAAAACTAACTGTCAGACATGTAAATAAATATTAAATCAGCATCAGCTAACTTTAAACAGAGGCTCTTAATGTAGTGACGTGCAGTCTCTTTGTCTAGTTGAATTGAATTGAAAATAACTTTATTGATAAAGTATACAGTGGTATTACAAATTGAATGGCGTCATTAGAAAAAACTTAAAAACTAAAAAACATATATATACAGTATTGATAAATATATGATAAAAGAACTAAGTTAATTATAGTTCAGCTAACCCATACAATGGTTTCTCTGTTAAATACAATTTTAGCTCTTTTTTAAATTCTTTAAAGTTGTCAATGCCTCTCAATTCCACAGGAAGCCTTGATAAAAATTTTGCACCTGCGCTTGATGTTTTTTTGTTGAAAAATTCAAGCCTATGGGAGTCAATGGCAATTTTCGTTTCTATGTCTGGTAAAATATGTATGTCTGTCACCTAGTCTAGGAATTAAACTATTATTACATAATTGTTTTACATGTAAGGGTGGTATGAAACACATAAAGGCTGTAGACAGTCATAATGTCCAAGTGAGAAAAATGTTCACGAACTGAAACATCAAAATTTTAGATTCAACATGGTTCGTATAGCTCTTTTCTGAAGAAGAAGAATTCTATCTAAGTTCTGCTTTGATGTACCACCATAAATAGCAATACCAAAAGTGACAGATGATTCGACCAGTGCATAATAGAGTGCCTTTAATGTATTAATTGAACAAAATTTGGACATTCGGTAAATAGCATATATTCCTGAACTAACTTTACTTACTAACATGGTCAATGTGGAGGATTCCATGTCAAGTTTTCGTCTACAATTAGACCTAAAAAATTTTGTGGAAGTTACTTTATTCAAAACTTTATAATTGATATTTATAACTGGATCAATGGGTTGTTTTACTTTTCCCTGTTGAGAACATGATAAAATTGGTTTTACTTGCATTTAATAATAAATTTATGGTTACTTAAGTAATTGTTCATACCTGTAAGTTAGACTTAATATTGAATTATTTTCTAAATTATTTAATGATTTTTCACTAATCTTTAAACTAGCATCATCTGCATAGAGGCACAAATTTTTTGATGGACCACCAGGAAATGAAAGTGGTAGACCTTTTAAATAATAGATGAAACAATAGTGGGCCAAGAATTGAGCCCTGTGGAATGCTGTGATGAATCTGAGCAAGAGGAGAGTGGCTGCAAATAATACGATTTTTTCCGTAGTTTTTATTTCAACAAATTGTTCACGATCAATTAAGTAAGAATTTAGCCAATTCAAAGAATTGCCACAAATTCCCAGGCTTTCAATTTTGTTTAAAAGAAGTTTATGAGATACACTGTCAAATGCTCTGCTTAGGTCCAAAAAAAAAATCCCATTGTTTTCTCTCCTTTATCTACAGAGTTGATAACTGAATTAATAAATTCAATGCCAGCCGTTACAACAGATCGGTTGGGTCTGAAACCATGTTGTTCTTCATCATGTAAACACTGAGTCTCAAGATAATGTACTAGTTGGTTGGTAAGCTGCTCTTTCATAAATTTTGGAAAAGGTGGGCAGTAGTGATAACGGTCTATAGTTGGAGGGATCCTTTGAATCACCCTTTTTGAATAATGGAACTACTTTTGCGATTTTAAGATTTGATGGGAAATTGCCCACTGATAAAAGAGGAATTTACCAAGTTGTACCAAAGGTTTAATGAGTTGTTTGCTGCATATTTTTATCACTGTCATAGGAATTTCATCCCATCCGGTTAATAATTTGTTTTGAAAAGAGCTTAAGATTTTTGAAATTTCATTTTCTGTTACTGACCTGAAATTAAAAGTAAGCTTTACAAAGTTGTTGAGCCAAGGCAGAGCATTGTTGTCATATTTTGCTTGTTGGTGCTAACTGTGGAATGATTGACTGATGGTGATATAACTAGTAGTTTAGGTATCTGACAGTTAGTTTTGAAACTTATCACGCTTGAAAATATATAATAAGAGAAAACATCATTGGTCCATACTTTTTTAACCCTTTTGATACCCTCCGATTTTGATCTCTATGTGGCTGACAACTGATTTCTTTTTGTAGGAAACATTTATCAATTCCAGGAACAACCAGGTTGTGTGCCAGGACAATGCAAATTTGCTCTCGGCTCCTGAATTGTAAAGGACATCCTCAAGAAGATTATCCTCGGTAGTCCACAGTAGAAACTGTGTGTTTCTTATATCCACTTGTGCTATCATAACTAAGTGTTATTAAATATTTGTAATGGTATATAACAACTCAGGCCTACAGTCTGCCATGAAATGGAAAAATGTATTTATTAAAGACATCTAAAGGGCTATCAAATCCCTCTCTACCATTCAATCTCATATTGTATACAGTAAATTTAAAATAGTATGACAAAATTGTGGTAAATTATTAACTTATTCTTAAAATACAAAATAAAAACTTTATAGATAGTATGATAAATACAAGAAAACTCAAAATGAAGAACAAGAAGACACATTCAATCACTCTAAACACACCCACTGACCACATGACCGCTACAAGCAGCACCACATGAGCGCAACAATCAGCACCACCGTCACTCCCAAAGGCCCCCCAGCAGCAGACCCCTAACCCCCTCCCCAAAGTGTTGCATGGTCCTCAATACATCTGATATCATCGGGAAGAGGCGTCCCTAAGGAGACAAGTCTGAACAGTAAAGAACCTATTGCAAAATTTTGAAACGAGTCTTTTTTCAGTCAAATTTAACCTGTGATGATTTACAACAATTTCACTTATCTTGCAATTATTATAATATATGAATTGTTTCAATTAAGTTTTCTTGATTAATCTTTACAAACAAAGCATTGCTCACCTTTCAACTGGGGAAAAATGTTTTTAATTTCTGAACTCTGATGATCACCTTGAGTTTGCAATTCTAAAATTTCTAAAACAAAAACTAAAAAAAAAAACACGAGTGTGCATAGATTACCAAAGGTATCCTGGTTTCTAGAGAAAAAGTTATTTTTCTCAGAAATCAACAAGCACACATTCAATAAGGAATTCAATAGATTTTTTCAAAATTACAAACTAATTATTAGAAAAGTCATCAAAGCTACCTATAATGTAAACAATGCATTGCTCACGTTGAAAAAAGTCTCAAAAGCCGCATAAGCTATCATCAACATTTAAAAAATATTGAATTACAAACCTGCAAAACTGCAAATCAAACGATAAACTCCTTATTTAAGGATAGTAGAGGAGTTCAATGAATAGGTATCATGTTCAGCCATCAGTGCCAATTCCACCAGCTTCATTTCCTCTTACCCCGGTATCAGAGGAGGAAATTGCTGGAGTGATAAGAAGACTTTCCATCAAAACGGTCTGGTTGACTCAAACAATGTGCCAATGTGGCTCCTAAAACAGTGCTCTAAGCATTTATTGGGGCCGCTTGAAACACCTCATTTAACCTCTCTTTTTACACAAGAAATTTCCATCCTCTCTCAAAAATCAACAAAGTCATTCCAATTTTCAAGAAGGGTGACCCTCTTTTAATTCAAAATTATCACCTCATCTAGATGCTGCCAGTCTTCAGCAAAATATTTGAGAAGCTTTTTTTCCAATGAGTGAATTGGGATTCCAAAGTGGTAAAATCGACAGTTAGGACACAGTCGTGCATCTAGCCGATGCAACAGTAGAAGGAATCGAAAGTCAAGGAGATATTTTGAGTATTTTGCTTGACTTTTCAAAGCGTATTACTGTCAAATGAAAAATTCTTTATTTATACAGGCAAAGTTAGGGCCGCATGGCCCTTTCTTACACTTAATCCTGCGATAACGTAAAAATTTTTTAAAAATGAATCAAATATTACCTTAGGAACAAAAAATTAAATAAAGAATAAAAAGTTTATTTTTTTTATCATTAAATCCTTATTCACAAACTGGGGAGTATTACAGGATGCAAACGAATGTCACTCAAGTGGCTCAAATTGTGTCTCAGTAAGGGAACACCTGAGTCTGAGCTATGGGGATCCTTAGGTCTCCATATTTAGCCCTTTTACTCTTCTTGATTTACGTAAATGATGTTAGTTCATCGATACAGCAAGGGCAACATCCAGTACACAGTTGATACAACTCTCTGTCTCAACTCAAAATCATAAGGAGAACTTAAACAAATTACTTTCATTGAGCTCAACAGTGTAGTTCAACATTTCAACAGCCACGACCTGCAAACAAATCTCTTGATATCGACATTCATTCAATTTAGTTTGCTACAAACAGATTTATAATAATAGTCCAACAGTTATGTTAGATGAAAAGACTGAATTCTACTCAATGAAAAACCTCGGAATATACCTAGATAGAGGTTTGACTTAGGATTGTCCATGTGGATCATGATTGTTCAAATTTATCTTCAGGCATTTTATGTTTTGAGTAAAAACTGTCCGAATACTTCCCAAATTTGGTACTGATGATGGTATATTATGGGCTGATCTACCTATACCTTCTTGCACAAGCACATACTTTTTCAGAATTTTTATCTTTAAAAAAAATGGGTTTGAAAAATTGCAAAAACTGCAATGGATAGAATCGTGCAGGCCAGCTTTTAGAAATATGAAACTGTTGACATTACCTTGTCTCTACATCTTGGAAAAATATCTTTTTTCAAATCCAAATGCTCTTATACTCTTATGCAAAATACTAAATGCTCTTATGCAAATACATGCATGGATGACTACTGAACTGTGACAGATGACACAGGATAGTAGCTCACGAGCGTTTGCCTACTCAAGCAGGAGTTCGATTTGTCAACAAAACTGACGAACTCGATCAAAATTGCCCCCATGCTGAAGGCATTTAAAATTCATTTAAAACAACATTTGACCATACACGTTTTCTTCGGTATAGGGCAAGTTTATGGCAAAAAATTGGGAGACCTCTCAATTGGTTGACTAACCAGAGAATAAATACAATCTATACTAGTTTATATATATAATTTTGTGATCTATTTTTTCCATTATTTATGTTTTTGTTGGTATATTTTTTAATAAACCAGTAAATTAATATTTGAAGGTTCGTTGGGCCAACAATCTTATTTGTACAATTAACAGAAATGAAACAAATGAAACGGGCCAGCAGACTAATTGAATCTCTACATCTTTATAAAGTGGGCCGGTCATTGAGCCAACGATCAGTGGGTAATCAAAACCGTTCCCGTTTTCATATGTTGTTTTAACACTGGGACCTACAACACAGATAGCTGACAAAAGCTAATGTGTTAGCTTTGCAAATGTGTTGTAATCAGAATCACAAATGTGTTTAAACGCATTGAAAATTTAAGTTTAAATCTCAAACTACTTTATTTCCATAAATAAAAATTCTGTGACATTAAAAATTGGTAAAATTAAAATGATCAATACTTTACCTTAATATGAACCGTCCATACAAAAAAATATTTTATGTATAAGAAAGTACTTACTTATTGATTTATTTATCACTACAGCAACAATTTTTTATGGGGGAAAGAAGAAATTGAACATGATATTTTAACATGTGTCATAGAAACACATGTAACCTAAGTATTGTAATAAAATGAGCTAGAAATTAGAAATTTTGTGTGCAACCTCAACAAAGAGTGTTACGCAACATGTGGTGTGGTGGACTTCTATCATGTTTAAATGGGTCCTGATGCATGGTCAACTTAACAGGAAAAAACAGCAAATGGGCAACAAATTAACAGTAATTGTGGAAATTGTTACTGGAAATCTCAACTTAAAACCTTAAACTTTGAATCCAAGATTTCACATTCTAAGAATCATCTGAGCCTAGTCTAAAGTAATGTGACAAAAAAATGCAATCCTATGTTAGAACACATCATCCACACAATATACAAATTTGGCATGAATATTTTACATTTTTACAGCACATGCTGATATGAAATTAGGTAATTTTTTTATTTTACCTGAAGCATTTTCGAAAAATTACAATTATTTCAAGAATTTTAAAAACCGAATAAAAAACATGTTGGTTGAGTTGTCATAGTTAGAGCTGTACAAAAGTCTTAAATTGCTAAAAATATGAACCAATAGAAGACATATTCGCAGTTCAACGGTGCAGTTGCCATCCTGTATGATATGAAAGTAAATGAGGATTAACTTGTCAATATCTGATGTGTTGAAAAGGAAAGAAAAATTATTAGGAAAAATATTGACTATTCTTGTAATTGGGAAAGAATTTCAATGCCTGTACTTGTTTCCTTCGTTTTCCATTATTTTAAATCATTTAATTGTTACCTATCCTATTCATGTGCCTTATCTCAATGGACCATGTTTGTGATACAACTACCGAACTGGGGCACACAGGACGGTACTGTTTGAACGTTTGCCTTCCCAGGCAGGAGTTCTCTTCAACAGATTACCAAATTCGATAAAAAATGCCCCAATGCCGAAGGCATTTAAAGCTCGTCTGAAATCAATTTTAGTCGCAAACGCTTTCGGACGAGTTTATGGCATTTAATTGGGAGACCCTCGATTGGCAGACTGACTAGGGATTAGAGATGGACAATTCGAATGAGTGAGAGAGTGTGACGGCAAACAATCTATGTATGAGACTTTTGTGGTAGTGTATGGAAAATTTAAGCTCTCTAAATTTGACAATTCCGATACATTTCCTGTAAAAATGTCTTATGGAATAAAATATTTATTATTATTATTACACCCTAAATTACGCTATTTCTTACAATATTTTCAAGCACTTATAGATCTATCCAAGAAATCTCAAATGGTTTCAATGTAAATGTTATTCATAGTAATCCATTATAATAGAAAAAGGGTTTTCGGTAACCAATTACAGTGTGGTTTTTTGGAAAAAGAAACAGCATAATATAAGATTTTATTTCCTTGTTGTTAGCTAAAATTGGCTTAAAATGATTTATTACCATAAGTAATTACTTAAAAAGTAACTGATCGATGAGGAGCATACCAAAGAAATTTATTTTAGGAGAGAGGTTAGTTCGGAAGGTTATTAGTAGTTACGATTGTATACTATTACGAATAAAAGAAAGTGAAAAATAAATATTTAAAACGTGTATGCAAGTGTGTATTAACTTATTGCTAGAATCTGTATAGTTTTAGTTATATATCTGACTAGAAAAACTCATAAGGTAAAACGACGATATTGTGCAGGGATGATGGACCCCATATATTCCTTTGGGTGAGCCCCTGCCAGTGACCCATGGTAAGAAATTTTGCTTGGAGTACCAAATTGAGAGATGCCAGTCTCAGTTATATTATGACACCATGCTGAAATCTAGTTTTCGAAAGCAAATTCCATCCTTTCTAAAGCAAATCAACAAATCCGCTAATATCCAAAAAACCGTATGGAAATTAATAAACTCAGAAGTAGGGGTGAAAGAGAGGGAAACTCCTGACAACATTACATTAAGGGAGCGAACTCAAATTGTATCTGATCCCAAATTGATAGCAAACGTTTTCAATGACTATTTTGTTAACTTAGTGAAAGATTTAGGTACAAATTTAATAGTGACAATCAACTTGTGAATTTTGATATTGAATGTAATTATAATGATGCTCACATTATGAAACCAACCATTAAGTGCAGTTTTGGCACATCTAATTAATTCCTCTTTTGTTTCTGGTATTTTTCTATTAAATTAAAACAAGCAAAAAATAATACCAATACATAAAAAAGACGATAAAAAGAATGTTTGTAATTATCGACCGATATCTGTCCTACCAACAATATCTAAAATATATGAGTAAGCAGTATATTTACAATTAACAGAATTTTTAGAAACATTTCATTTATTTGATAAAGGCCAACATGGATTTAGATCCGGTAGGTCAGTTGTGAGTGCTGCTGTGTCATTTATCAAAACAATTATAGAGTCAGTTGATAAAGGAAAACATAGATTGAGGTCTTCATGGATATCTCAAAAGCTTTTGATAGTGTTAAACACTCTAAGCTCATAGAAAAATTAAAAACCTTAGGAGTAGCAAACAGCGCTCTTAAATGGTTTCGGTCTTACCTCTCTGACAGATCTCAATATGTAGAGATAACACACTTATCAAAACAGAACAAAAATATTAAAGCCTCTTTCATTGTAATGCTCTAAGGTTTGGTGTACCCCAAGGGTCTATTTTAGGACCACTACTGTTCCTGTGTTACCTGGGTGGCATAGATAAGGTTTTGGCACATGAGCCAAATAGTGAACTGTGCCTATATGCCGATGATGCAAATCTAGCTATGTCATCAAGATCTCTAGAAGAATTAGAAATTCATACTTTTATTGAATTAGAAAATATTGGCAATTATTTAAAAATCCACAATTTAATATTAAATTCAAAAAAGACAAACTTTGTAAAATTCTAAACACTGCAAAATAGAACGCTGAAGGGATCTACAATAGTCTGTGATTCATTCAAAATTGAAAAGAAAAACTGCACAAATTTTTTAGGTTTAACAATAGATCATCATCTGAATTGGGATGAACACATTCATAAGCTTTTAATTAAAATAAATTCTGGTGTCTATGCATTATGGAGAATGAGTTACTACAGTGACCTAAAAACTTTGAAAAATTTATATTTCGCTTATGTTCATTCTCATATCTCTTTTTGCATAGCCCTTTATGGTTCAACCAAACAAATAAATATGGAAAATATATTAAAACAACAAAAAAAGGCAATACGGATAATGCTGAAGCTGAAATATAATGATGCAGCTAAAGAGCATTTTAAACATTTAAAAAATTTTTACTGTTTATGGACAATATATTTTTGAATCAATCCTTCTAGTAAAAAATTAACAATTAAATTTAAATTCTAAGACACCCAGTCACCATTACAACACTAGAGCAAAAATCGAGATTATTCCGAACCATAAGTTGAAGTTTTTGGAAAAAACCCCACATACATGGGGAACAAATTTTTAAAATACATCCCACAAAACATAAAAACTGAAAGTGGCCCTAAGTTCAAAAAAAATCTAAAAGAGTACCTGATCAAAAAAGCCCTCTATTCCATTGAGGAACTATCCACCTCCTCTTTATAGTTTTCCAAGATGCTTGCAATTAAGTACTAGCTGTACTTAACATTGTAAATATTATTTAGGTAGTATCTAGAACTTTGACACTATTCATTGTATCACATGTGCATAAAAATGAATAAAGAATTTTGAATTGAATTGAATTGAATCCCTAGGTTACCCAAGGATAGCCTGAACAACTTTACAAGGCTTCATGTGTAATTCAAGGAATTGGTGCATGTGGACATATGAAAGCAGGTTCCAAAATACCTTATCTGTTGTTGCTTTCCAAGTACCATTCTCAAAATATGATATCCAATTACATGCTATATAAGGCCATCATTACATTTTAAAAGCAGCCAATGTATTAGTTGCTTGCAAATCAAACCACAACTATGCAAATATTAACTTTGTAGTTGTAAAACCAACTAAAAATTATACTGTTTCTACACTGTTTCAAATACAATCTGATTATAGTGAAATTTAAATTAAAGCACAGCTCATTTGTCATAATCAGTCTTTATTTTCACATAAATGTTTATATATACGCATTGCTATAGAAAAAGATAAAATTGTCATAGTATAATGGAATAATGGTTTTAAATATATATAAAAGAGGTCAAGCTAGCATAACAAACTTGATGCAATCTACGCTAAAATAAAATTTTAAAATTCAGAATCCATTAAATACTCATCATTACTATAATAGTGTTTTTCAACAAAAATCTGTTAGTTTGCTTTTAAATGTTATTGAATTGATTAAATACTTATATTTTTAGAGGTAACTTATAGTATAGTTTTTTGCCGCGTACATTGGAGTTTTTTCTACAAGGCGCAGTCAATTTATGTCATATTGAAAATTGGCTCTAAATCTTGTATTGTAATTATGATCCAAAGTTTAAGTTTTCATGTGATAAGCTTTCAAAGTTTGATTGTACTGTTAGGATTTTCAGAATGTATAAATTTTGAAGTAATAAGATTTTTAATTCTTTAAACAGAGGTTTGCAAGAAGTTCTAAATTATGTAAAAGTCATTAATCTAATAATGTTTTTCTGGATCTTAAAAAACTTTATCGAAGTCAGAAAATTATCTCAAAATTAAATACCAAACTGAATTATTTGAAAAAAGAAATTTTACTAAATTGTATTTTAGTTTCCAAATTAATTGAGTTTTGCAACACTAGCGTTTTGATAACATGCAGAGTTTAATCTCCTCATAATTTTCAATACATTTTTTTAAAGAAAAGTTTTTTACTTAGATTTAATATAATTGGTTTGTAATTGTTAGCCATTAACCCCTTCACAGTTTTTTGACATGAGAGAGAGAGAGAGAGAGAGAGTAACTTTATTTTACTATCTTCAAGATTTAAAATGGTGTCACTTAATACAGTACATTTGTAATAGTAATTTCAGTCCAGAACTTGCTTTACATAGTAAAATTTGGCCAGTCCAGAAATTCACTTATGGTGTAGAATGCTCGTTGGAGCAACCAAGCTTGAAGTTTTTTAAAAAAATAATTGGGTCAGCTCTCTTGATTGTGTCAGGAAGGACGTTGAAAAAACTTTGCTCCAGCGTATGAAGGCTTTGATTGAAAGTGACTACTGTGGTGAATCGGCAGAGCAAAGTCTGTGGCATTCCTGGTTTGGTAGGTGTGAGTGTTCATGTGGCGCTGCAGTTGTCTTGAGGATGCCAGGTAGATCACTTCCAGCAGGTAGATGTTAGTGACTGTCAATATTCCCATTTCTTTAAAAGCACTCCTGCTCTCCAGTGAAGATCAGCCAGTATTCTTATAACCTTTTTTTGAATGATGAAGAACATGCTCCAGGTTGCCACTCGAACATAACATTATGTTGATTAGCATTATATATGAACATAATATTATGTTCATAGCGATTGTATAAAGGTGTGCTACTGATGTATTTTTTCGCATCGTTTATTTTGTTCATGTCTGATTATTTTCCCGCTGTAATATTGCACAAGAAGCATTTCTATGACAACCACGTATCACACTAGTAATTCTGTCTAGGTCAGAACAGGTTTTTTGGACAATTTTGCTGGGGCCCGGGGCAGAAACCACACAACAGGGTGGCGAGGTAATGGGACATGATGGGCCCCGGCCGAATATCTTTTCCAGGGTCCGCCAATGTTGAGTACGGGCCCTGGTTCTGGCATTTTCTACTAGTTGTAGGCATTTCCTAGTTCTCTACCACAAGCGATTGCACCTTGGTGAGTCACTCAGTGCAAACAACTACTGCGTGTTGTTCTTGCATGTCACCCATCCTGAAGTATATTATGATTTTATTTTTTGTATTTGTACCATGAAAATATCCTATGCAAAAATAAATGATTGAATTCGTTTTGGGTGACGATGACATAAGCACAGATAGTGAAAATTACTTATTTGACAATATCTATCTAAAAAACAAAAATTTGAGATAGGTACTAAAATAACATTTTTGCAAAGAAATGTATATATCTAGACTCTACAAACCTGTTTATGCAAAGGAGCAAAACATTCACCAAAAACAACATACATTGAGATACAAGAAAAGACGTTAGGGGTTAAGTTACTTTGTGTGTTTGCATTAATTTTGTAAAAGGATAAAAATTTCTAGTTTTAGTAAATTTAATTTTTGTTTATGTCAAGGTTTTTAATCTGCAGATAGCTTGGAGGGGACGCATTATATTATAGCACAACGGCGGAATGGATCTTTGATATTTCAGAGAGACGGACAGACAGATAAAATGGCAGACAGATTCTATACAGACATTAAATCATTTTCAGAAACATTGTAGTCAGTGTACAAGAAATCATAATTATTAGAGTACAAAAGTTTGTAGCATTTAGCGTTGACCATGCATGATGCAGTGACAGTTTTACCTTGAGACTGATATATGAATGACATTATTATAATTTCAAGGACAAAAACCCAGTTTCTACATATGCTTAGCTGGATTTCTCAGTTAGTTTATAGTAACTCAGTAAATAATTAAACGTCTCACAATAACATTAATACTAACTATAATCATTTGTGTCAAAAAGAGGGATATAACACCCTATAAATACCCTACAAATTTCAAAAATACAAATACAACAGCTATCTAATTTGTTTTGAAATGCAGCATTTAATTGTTTTACTTTAAAATTAGCCTGTCTAATACATTTAATTTAGATTTATTCCATCTAATTTGTTTGAAATGCAGCATTTAATTGTTTTACTTTAAATTAGCCTGTCTAATACATTTTACATTGTAGATTTATTCCAAACTACTCTGATTTGGTGTGCTATTATATCAGATTCACTCCTACTACCCCCTCCTCTTCCAAGCCAATCCAAGTTGCAACATGGTCCTATAATTTTTGTAGTTCCAAATGTAACAACTCATTCATAAAAATAACAAATGTTTTTGTAAAGTCAAAATTCTAATATTTTGGCTAGCAAATTTGTTTTTAATTATTTTTTTATAATAGTTTTTAAAAATATAACCTATAGTTAAAATTATCAAACCATTAACCATTTAACCCAAGTTAGTGTATCATACATTGCAGATTAATATAGTAGGTCAATTATTGATTAATCAATTAATCTACTGTTACAATCCTTTTAAAAATTTGATAATTATCTTGGTGATAACTTATTAGCTAAGTTCTCATGAAATGGTCTTTGAAAATTTTACTAAATGTAAGAAATGGATATTGGTCCATTATATTATAATATAATATATCATTATTATAATATTATTATTATAATATATTATTATTAACTATTGGAATTATTCATAATGGAAAGTTTTTTTTTCACAAATTTAGTTTTAATTACCAGGTTTTAGAAAATCTGGTAAATATTAAATTGAAAAGAAGAGTACATCAATTCAGTGACCGGCACAAGTAAGGTATGGTACATTTCTTAAAAATCCACATGGACTAATATAGACATTTGATTATATGTCCATCTCAATTATATTTACTTTCAAATGATCCAATAAGAAATTATATGTTAGTTGTTGTTATTTCCTTGCCATATTATCAATTGCACATTACACAACGAGACATTAAAATAACGAATACCTTTGAATTACTTGCCAACTATAAATAACTTTTCAAACAAATTATTCCATTATAGTCAGTTATTTTTTTTTTACAAAAATGTGAATATATTCGATAAGCACAAATTCCTGAATTCAGTTTTTTTTTTGTATATGTCTATCCCAAATTAAGTTTTCATCTATTACCAAGCCAAGAAAATTTCTGTTACTTTTACTTTCAAACAAAGTTCCATTATAAACTATTTGCAGTTCAATTATGCTGTTATGTGGGATTACTCTAAAAGATACAAAAGTGTGTTTTTATGATTTAACTTTAAATTGTGGGCACCTAAATAGTGTTCCATTTTTTATGGATTAATCATTAAAAAATTTAGACTCACTGTGTTTTGCAGATGCTTTAATACTTTGAGTTATCACATTACAGGAAAAGGTTTCTTGCAGGCAGCATTAAACATCAGTATACATAAGAACAGAGGAAAAGTAGAGGACCTAAAATTGAGACTTAGAGAAACTGAAAAATGTTTTTGTAATTTAGATGATACAACTTGTTTTCTCACAAAAAAAGTTAAACAAATTTAAAATTTATTCTTTAAATACTATTTAATTATGACAATATGTACTTTGAACATCCTACTAATTTTCATTTATTTTTGATTGAAAGAACATTTTTTACACTATTAAAGACCGTTTGATAGATCGATATAGATTCCTATAGTGTGTCTACTGTACTGATTCCACAACACGTCTATCAATTCACTTGCAGATCATCCTGATTGAAAATCATGTTGAGAAATAATCATAAAATTCTTATTTTCTAGGTACTGCATTAACTGATCACGAATCACTTTCTTATTAGCCTTGTAGTATTTTTTTTTTTTTTTTAGGACAAGAAGCTTATAAATTGCACTTAGTCCTGTAAGAACCTTTGCGCTGCTTCCGGAGTGACAGGATATTCAGGATTTGTAAGGTTAGGGAAGTAGGGACCGCCTCCTATCGAGATCCATGAGGAAGAAATTAGGGGCACATCTCAAAGTCTTGCCTCCCCGGAAGAAGGAGAGGCCAGCTCTGAAACCAGCCTCTCCAGTCAAAGTAGGCAGGGGGTGGCACACCCTTGTTGAGGTTAGCTAGAACCTCTGAGATTAGGGAACAAATCCTACCAACTCCAACAGTCATATCCCACAGTAGACTACACCTATCGAATTGCCCATGAACCCCAGAATCTTGACATTTGCAGTTAGTGATGTGCCGCTCCTGGAAATCCATAAGGTTGCCCAGATTGAAGTGACACATCGTAAATGTTTTATTGTCTTTTAACACAATTTATGTAATCAACTAAGTTATAGGACTGGAATCTTGAATGTACAATGTACCACTATGTAGAAAAATAATACTTAGCCACAGTAGCAAAATTCAGTCTGAAAAGATCACACTTAAAATTTTAAAATATTCAAAATAAAAATAAAATCAATTTAAATTTCATGAAAAATCATAAAATTAACACGTTTGCTGCAGACTACTGTCCGGACAGTAGGATTTTCCATTGCCAAAGTTGCGGAGGACTGTTTTCGATCAGTTACTCTACCAAACGTACAGCACTCACTTATTTTACCTGTCATGTGCTGCAATCTTACCACAGATCTCTGTAACTTTCGAACTTGTTTTATATGAAGTATACTTACTTGACCTGCAAAGCGGGACTACTGTTTGATTAGTATTAGTAACACACGGACACATATGGACCCTTACAATATCCTTTGTAAATTGAATGGGTGTTATGTTTCATATTAGAATTATTCAAAGAATATTTAAATAATTTCTCTGTTTTATTGTGTGTTTTTTGGAAGAAACATTGTAATACTGTATCCAACATAACATGCAGGACCACTGTCCGTGCAGTTACGATGCTTTTGAGACAGAACTGTGTGAAAAATCAAGGTTACCTAGAGTATTTCTGGTCCTTGGTATTTCGATATTGCTTATCACAACTGGTAAGTTATTATGATTTTACATCTACAAGTGTTTATTGCCCAAAAAATTCGGGGTTTCAGGTCTGTTAATTACTTTAGAGCATAATTGAACACAAATAGTGCCAAGCTGAACAAAAATTATGAGTTTGATTAATACTGTATATTGGGTACACAATGGGGACCTTTTACCGCAGCAAATGTGTGTTAAAAATACTTTTAAAAGACGCAAACGTGAAGTTTTTTTTGAGTGACACATAACATTTGGTAATTAAACCTGTTTGTAAACATTCAAAAAAAACTCAATAGTTTGTTACCTTAGTGATTTCAAGCCACTGGGAGCCACCGGGGTGGGAGTGGACCCAAGAAGACAAACTCGTACAGACCATCATGAACTCTCCACAGCCCCTCGGCTCCATCCACTTCCCTCCGGCCCTCGAGCCATCCATCTGCCGTCAACTGTCCTCCCTTCTCCCTCCACTCCGGGTACTTCCAGTCAGGCCAGCTGCTCTCCAGGTTAGGCATCTCTCCTCTATTGGATACCTTCAGAGTCGGTCCGAATTCTCTCTATTGCGGTAACATTCAGACCATCAACCGCTGACCTGTAGAAGATAGCCAGGTCATCTCACTTGATAAGAGATCACTTTGCAGTTTTATATGCCGGTCAGATCTACCAATTAATTTTGTTTACCAAATAAGTGTTACGCAAGTTTTCTTTGGTTATGCGATACACATGAAAGAGCTTCTTATTTCCAATCTTTGGTGACAAGCAAATTGTATTTTAATTCTTTAAATAAGTAATTTAGAACAATATAAAAAACATATATATTGTCATTGTAATAGACTTTCAAAATGTACTAATTTTATAAAAAAGATAAGATTGGACAGAATTTAAAGATAACTAAAGTCATGATTTTGCCATTAAAAAAGAGCATTGTAAATTCTTTTGTAACCACATTTAATTTGCATTAAATTACAAGAGTCAACTATGAAGAAATGAGTCAACAAGTATTAAAGCAACAACATAGTAACAAGCAGCGTCTTCCTTTTTTAGAAGATCTATAATTTTGATATTGATTGCCTATGTTATCCAATTAGCGTTCTTGTCATTGGGTATAAAGTTAATCATTAAAACAATCACATAGTTTATTGATTTATGTAATAGCTATGTAGTACACTGTGCTAAGTAATGATTGGATTTAAAGAGATATTCTCAACCCAACAATCAGAGTAAATGAGGAAAACAATTATTTTAAAACTGTTGCTCATCGTATATTTATGACTAATTACTGTCATGGGAACTTATTACTGGTAAAGGCTTGAGTTTCCTCCCACAGAAGTAAAAAAGTATGATTTATGAGTATGCGTGGTAATTGTATACGTATGGTACATTTAATTATTACATGTTAAAATTTATTCTGCATTGAGTCCTCAATACATGGATAAATACAAGTTAAATATATTCGGAAACAATGTGAAAATAAACTGTAACTAATTTTACTACTATGTGTGAAATATTAAAACTTTACAGTTTCATTCACACCTTTTTATCAACAACATTTGGAATCTTTGAACCACAAAAACTTTGTTCTGCCTTAGAGTATAGTTAGATCGATTTTCTTTAACATCTAACAAACATTACATTTGTAGATGTAAAAACAAGGTAATGTTATAATTTGCAATTCACGAAAAACTTGAAAACATGACATCCATGTTAGATGAAAATATTGTGTATTATCTGTAACACTTTTATTCAAGATCAAAACTTTTCCTCCCTTCCTGCTATTTCTCCAACGGGTACCATAATGAAAGATGAGAACGAAAGGATGCATAGTGTACTGAGATTAACATATATATATGTTTACAGATTGTTTTACCCAATGGATCACGTAAGTACCTCTAGCTAAATAACTAGAAACTTTTGACACAACTGGTCAAGATGGCTTACCCAATTATTAAGCATATTATCTAGCCGAATAACAAGACGTAATTTCACATTATCTACATTTAATTGTGCCAGAGAAAATAATTTATCTATCAGTTTTATTATTGTTCACTGATAAAAGAATTGACTTTGTACCATTTCAGAGCTTTTAATATGGATTAATTTTGGACTTTATTTAAATTTTGTAAATTGTCACTGACATTTTTTTAAGTGCAGATTGCATATAAAAAAAGATGTACATACATATTAGAAGAAAAATCATGTATGTTTATTATAAAAAGAAAGGGTCCCAGTACTGATTCCTTGTGGTACACCAATTTTGAATTAGGAATTACTTGTATCATATATATAAAACATGTTTTTTCTATCCTGTTACTCATTACTGGTTATACTCCGGTAAAATAAGGATGCAACCTCGGAATGAAAGATAATAAGCTAAAAATTTGCATACGTCTTTATTTTGATCGTATAAAACTTACCTCAAAAGTCTCATATAATCACGTGTACGCGTCTTTAGATATTTAAGGTCAAAGTTCACGAAAATCAGTTTTTTGAAAATATCTCGTTTCCCTTACACTAAATGACTTTGAAGATGGTAAGAGAAATTGTAGAACGAAAAATTCTCTTCAACTTTTGTCAGAAGTAATTTTATGTACGTTCAACCCTTTTTGAGATACAGCGCAAAGAGTAAGGGGCCGCTTACCTGTATATACGATAATGCGAGGTCAGTCAGTAGAATACAATAAATAAATGAGTTATATTGTTAATTATTCACTTACTATTATTATTGTTAGCATTATTATCATTATTATTACATTTTTATTATTATAATTATTATTAAATGTTTATCATTATTTATTATTTAATATTCCATATTTATATATATTAATTATAAATTATATATTCTCTAAATAATACTTATTTAATGTTTACTAAACATGCAATATTAAAAGAAATATTTTCAAATGAATTTTTAATTATATATTTATTTATTGATCCAATAATCAATTTATTAAAATTACAAATATAAAATATTTGTTTTTATTATTAATGATTAATATTTTTGTATTAATTTTCTTCTTCTTCTTCCTCTGGCTGTTTCAATATCGGATTCATTATCATCATTCTCGTTTACAAAAGTATCAGAATAGAAAGATTCAAGAATATCAGGTGCAAATTCAGTTCCTTCATTGAAACCATCTGAATTTGATGAAGCGTTGAGGCATGATTGTCCATTACACTGCCCACAAATTAAAGTGCATCGCAATCCTGAACCACAACCTTTCTTGCAATTGCAAATATTGTATTCAGCAGTTCTTCTGGTGCTGGTGGTAATAATGTTGTTATTGGTTCCATTTTGCAGTACCCAGCCGAATTCCTGGGGTTCGAAATCATTTCCTCAACCAAATTTGGGTCTGATAATAGACACGAAGGATATGCTGACGAGCTGCTGTACTTGAAGGTGGAAGACTTGATAACTGCACTGGTTTGTTGCGTCTTGGTTGTAATTTGATGAACTACGGGTGTATCTAAAAGAGTCTATATCGTTTTCTTCTGGATTTCGAGAAGCATTATACGTTGCTAAGAAAATACTCCATTTTCAAATAAATTCTTGTACAGAGCAGTTTTTTTTGTTTAAATAGTTCAGCTGATTGGTCTTTTAATATCGTGATGTTTTTTCGAAAACATTTTAATAAGCGATATTTTACCTTCTTTTATAAAGCGCCAGAAATAGCGTATCACATCCACTAAACGCGTGTAAAAATAATATGTGTTTCTTAGAATGAGGGGTATTTATCAAAACTTTTCGATAATATACCAGTGTTGTTCTTCCACATTCCACATTTTGAAAAAAAGATTAAATTTCTTGTTGATGTGATTGAAGCACAGTTCCTATCAAGATAACTAGCAAATCAATATCTTCTCCTACAATGACAGAAGTAATTTTTTTAAAGTTCAGAAGACTCTGCAATAACTGTTTTTAACACATGGATAAACATCACCGACTCATCTCTGGCTTTGTTTTTTTGTAGTGATTATTATACAGTTTATTAATTTGTTGATAAGCATGTCTATAAAAAAATTTTTTATTAGATGAAATTCGATAAAAAATTTTTCTTGGGCTAAATTGGCACCTCCATTGTTGTCATCTTCAAAAAGCGGGCGAGGTTCGTAAGATTTTTGAAAACACCAGCAGTTCTTCTTAATTGTTCCATTGCTTTAATGTTTCTTAAGTGTACGTCTGAGTAACCCATCAAATACAACCAACGATTACCTTAAACTCCATAATGTGTATTTGTAAATATTTGACCGTATTTATTCAAAATATGAGAGATAGTTGCTCATCTTTATTCCATACAAACGACAACGCGAGGGCTAAGGAGAAATACAACCCATCGATGATATAATATTCATCATGGTATATAATATTCCATAGTAATATAGTAATAATGGAAAGAAAAAGTATATTTCTTTTGATAATTGTGTGTTTGGTTAAAAATAAAAGAATAGTAGTTATTATTAGAGAATATATAATTTATAATTAATTATCTATAAATATGGAATATTAAAATAATAAATAATAATAAAAAAAAAATTTTTTTTAATAATAATGATAAATAATAAAAAAATGTAATAAATAATGATTAAATAATGCTAACAATTAATAATAGTATTAAAATAAGTAATAATTAATACGTAGTATAAGTGAATTAATTAGACAATTAAATATATAAAACTCATTTATTTACTTGTATTCTACTGGGCTGACCTCGGCATTATCGTAATATACAGGTAAGCGGCTCCCCTACTCTATTGCGCTGCTAATCTCAAAAAGGAGTTTAAGCGTCACCATAAAATCTACTCTCTGACAAAAGTTGAATGAGAATTTTTTCCGTTCTAACCCAATTTCTCTTACCACCTTTCAAAGTCATTTAGTGTAAGGGAAACGAGGATATTTTCAAAAAAACTAGAATTTTCGTGAACTTTGACCTTAAATATCTAAAGACGCGTACAGGCACTGGATTTATATGAGACTTTTGAGGTTAAGTTTTATACGATCAAAATAAAGGACGTTATGCAAATTTTTTAGCTTATTATCTTTCATTCCGAGGGTATGCATCCTTATTTTTACCTTATTTTACTGAGTTATTAGTATCTTTTTGTCTCTGATGTTCTTGGAAACTAAATTTCTTGGTGGAATTAATAATCTAATTGTCTGATGCACAGTAATCTTTTCTCTCTTGAACTGTGCAGCTAACGTAACTAGCTGCCGAAGCAAGACCTTGCGCATCTTAGTCCGTAGTAAATTTTTACATTTTTTCGCATTATAATATTAGCCCTTTTTGTGCTAGAAATCTATTTTGAATGTATCGTAAAATGTAAATTTTTAAATATTCAAGGTAAATTACCTATGATGAAGATTTTATTCGACCAGATTGAAATGAATATAACTTATAGGTGTCATCCATGGTATGTGGACGAGATTACATGGTAATTGATTATAAGTTGCCTCTGATTGGCTTATCCGGTTGCGAAATTATTGTTATAATAGCGAGTTTGGAGGTCCTATTTTTAAGTCCCACTTTCGAGTACTATACATACTAGCTCGATTCCACTAAAATCCTTAATTTGATTGCTATGTATACTTTCAAGTTCCATTTCGAGTACTTCGGAGACAATTCGTTCTAAGATTTTAAATATTAACCTTGATGATTAAAAACAATTCATCACCAATAACTTTTAATCAGCAAAAGAGACTTAATTTATATTTTTTGTTTTTAAAATTTTTTTCAGTGGTTAATAAAAAAATGAAACTTTAATTAATAAAAAGGTTTTAAAATATGTAGAACATAAGGTGCTTAATAACTATCAAAGATACAATTGAAATTAATCAACTAGGTTTATTAGGAAACGTTGACCCAAATAATTATGTTAATTTAAAAACAGTAACTGTTAGCAATTTCACAAGTATCAGTTATTAAACTATTATTATTGTTCGCAGGTAATGTTATTATACTACTAGTGGATGAAATTTCCTCTTACTAATACTATTGGACTAAATGCCGACAGTTTGTTTTGAAATTATTACTGTATTCTT
>NW_025785136.1:0-22775 GCF_021130785.1 Homalodisca vitripennis | reverse complement strand
TAGAAGGAATATTTCTCGAGAATATCTTGCCTACATGATTAACGAGTACACTCACATTTCTTTCGGTAAGTTAGGTTTTATAGCGGTGTTCCAAATAAAAAGTTCTGGTAAGCTAGCGGGAGTATTACAACGTACAGTTGCACTAAATTGAAATATTGTCACTAACTTTTAACATTGACTCCATTCCATTATATTTTTTGTTTACTCTATAATTAAAAGTGAGCAGTACTTGTTAAAATCTCATGTGGTTGTACACACTCTGTATATAAATTTATGAAAACTCAGTATTCGTAATAAATGAAGCGTCATGCAAAGATTCAAGTCTATAGAAAATGTTTTTTTCGAGATATCGGACGGACGGACAAATATACTAGACTTTTCCTTAAGTTTAGTCAATAGTAATAGGTGTGTCCAGGGGATAATTGTAGTTGATATATGTAAATCGAAAATCTCAACCTAACCCTTCGATTGCCAGCGTCCGTACATGAGGAAGACACATATATGAGATTAAACCCTGGTGGTGGCGCGGTGTACCCTTATACAAACCTTCAGAAATGAAATGTTTTTAAAATAATAAAAACCCAGCGAAACGTAATTTCACTTGACCTATAATAAAAGAATCACAAAGAAACGATTTTTTAACTACAGCTTTGTAAAGAACTGTACACTGTACTGCATTAATGATGTGATCAGAGGCGTTTGCTTACTTGTTTTGCTCTCAATGTGTCAGCCGTAAATGACAACTACGCAGTTTTATTGTCGTTAATATTAATTGCTTTTTTATGTTATATGTTTGTAATTTTTGTCTCGTTATTTACTCGATATTTAATTTATGCTAGAGCTTTTGTGTTAAGTATTAATGTCAAATAAGTTGCTGGGTAAACTGAAAATTCTTTAAAAGCGCACGAACTTGTACAATTTAACTTGATGAAATTTTCATGGAAATGACTAATTTTTAACTTCAGTTTGTATCAAGGGATATGATACGTGCTTGCAAAATTGAACCTTACACACTCTAATGAGACTATTTTTATACAATTTACTTTTTTTATTGCACACAAGGTTTGTAGTAACAGACAATTTACACATTCATTATAATTTAGTGTATTTATAAAAACATGTTGAAAAAGAGATGAAACATAAAAACATGATAAAGAAGTGCTGAGATTCTCAATACATCTCCAACAGTATATTGCTTCAAATTTTGATATAATGTATTAAAAAATGCTTCATTAAAAGAAGAAAAAGAGAAGAAATCAGGGTCCTCTTTTTCTAGGGATCTTAAATATGTTACCTCTCAAATAGAATAATATTCTTGTATTTGCACCGATTTTAGCATTATGTGATAAAAGAAGCCGTTTTTAGTTAACAGTCACCGCAACGTACCAAACACCGCGATGGCATTAGCTCGTCTACATGTTATTGGATGCAGTTACCAGACAGTAATTTCCCGTTGCACCTCAACTCGCCGTCACGTTCACACCGACCTATAACTGGTTTTTCGATTCATGTAAATTTAGATAAACTTTTTACCAGAATTAAACAATACGAGTTAAGTTCTTGTTTATAATAAATTTGTTTGTTTCATTACAAAGCATTCATGGCGAAAAGGAAACATCATTCGTCAAAAAGAGAAAATCCAAAAGAATATAAAATGGAAGTTTCAGAGTTATCAGGGTTTTGATAAACAGAGTTTTTTATTTAAGACCACAATGAAATATTGAAATAGCTCGTTGTTGTAATTACACATTATTATAAACTATTTCAGATGTAATATACATTTGTTACTTTCTGTTTTTATTCTGATTTATGTGACACAAATACATGATACAGATACAACCTTTCAAAATAAGTAAGCACAGCGTCGGGTTTTGGATTAGGAGTATTGACTACCAAACTTTCAAACCCTCGCTCAGGTCTGGCACTGTCAGATTAAAACTATAAGTTAAGTTTTCTCTTGGTCGCAATGACAAACTATACAGCACATCGTCTGCAACTGCGTTCTGTCTTAAACTAACTGTTACCTAGAATAAAGTGTTACAACACTTAACACGTGAGAAATATGTTGTGTAAAATACCAAAGATTTACCTAAACTGAAGAAATTCCTTTGTGCTAAGCGGATAATTGTCAATTCCGTGGTAGGGCTGTATAATGTGAATAATGTAACATGAAATCTGCCATTATGTATTGTTTGGAGTTTAACGTGTTATTGAAGTAGATAAACAAAACAATTCATGTATGACCAAAGTTTCCTCGGCTATTAAGCTAATTGAAGTGTGGAATATGTTACGGAAACAATCGGGTGGCTGGACGATTTTCGCCAGCTATAATTAATTTAATTCTACGCGCGTGAAAGTTAAAGCCGTCAACGATTGTTAATTCATTCTCGTACATATTTATTCCGATTTTTGCATGTGAATTGTTTGGTCTTAAATAAAACAACTCATGAACTTTATACTGGTTTTGTGTATTGTTTTTAAGCAATTCACTTTTATTAATTTTAATATTTTTTTATGTGCCTAGATTTATATCATTGTTAAAATGAAGTCATCAAAGAGTTATCAAACTCCTTACATTAAAAAGTTGACCGCAAATGCTATCTGTGGCCGATTTAAAATTAGTATATACGGCCAATAACATCGCTGCAAACTATTTCACAATTAGATAATCATGCTATTTGGCACAAAAGTACAATGTTTATGAATTTATTATTACAAGAGTCCTGACAAATATTTGAATGAACTTAACAAAATATTTAACTACATTTTATTTAATTCGATATGCCGACAATACAAACGTGAACCTTTACTGTGAGATTCGAATCCCAAACATAACACAAACTTTATTAAAATTCAGGTCTTATTTTATGTACCATCTCTTACGCATTATTTTCATCTCTCCTATTCCATAAGGTAAAATAAGAAAACTTTTATCTAATAAAAACAGTGTTTTAAATTTGTAACAATGCGCAAAAATCCCAAGAAAACTATATCAACCATACATAATAGTTAGTAGTGTAGTAATGCAGTAATGAATTTGATGATAGTGCAAGGCACATCATCGAATTTGGCAGAGCGTTAATGAATATCTTTATATTGATCTTAAGGGTAACCATGATGGCAAAAAGAAAACAGCATACGTACATTTGTAAGCAAACTGAGTAGATACGGGGGTTTCAACAGGCGAAATTTTAATTTATAGATGTAACAGAAAATCTGTAACTGACTGGCAGTTTACTATCAATAAAATGTTTAAAAATGGTTTTTCAAAACACATTTTTATAGTAGCCGTTGTGTATCGATAAGCATTCATGTAGTACAAGCATGTAATTAAACTATTTAATAATTTAAAGGTTCAACACTATCCATCTTACAGATTAACTTAGCTTGACAAACAATATCTTATCCATCGATTACTTGATAACAATAAATTAATTATTAATTTAAACAATTACGTGATAATGTTATTCTGTAACAATGTGCATAAATAATCAATAAGTATTTTAAAATTATTATAAAATGAAATAAAATAAATTTAATGTAATAAAAAATTGCACAACAATGTTTGATGCTTACGGGCAGTAAGACTTCGAAAGGATCTTTGAGGTCAGTGAATATTAGTAAACATGATCGTTATCCCTTCAAACCATCTCTTCTCGCAACGACAGACTTGGAAGCAAGGGGGTCGTTAGGACCTTTACTTTGTATGGTGGGCTTCCGAAGCACCCTTGATGTCACGTTCACTGTAGAAATCCCTATCTTCTCACACAACCTGACTCGTTTGTACATGACCGACCATAGCCTCTATAAGGACATATTCAAGAAAGTTTGGTCTTGATAAAAAATAATTTACCAAAAATCGTAGTATTCATGCATTGTTGTTAATTGTTCTCAATTGTGTTTAATACATTTTAAATTGCTATTGTGATTATTTTTATATACATATTTCTTCTTCATTATTCTTTAACCATGATAAAAAATGATTTGGCTGTACAACTGTACACATTAATAAGGTAAGGAGTAAGCTACACCATGTGTCGCGTAAGAGGCTCCGTTGAGGTTGCATGGAAAATTTAGTCTATACAGTAGTTAATTTCACTAGGCTACATATGTTACCATGCCACATTTTAAAACGTCGAACAACCCAAATGAACTCAATTTGTTTACAAATTTATTTTAAAAACGTATTATTTTCTAGTTTTCAATACGGTTATGCATAAAACCAATGTAAACATTGTTTGCTAATGCTCAGTTAAATCATATGTAATGACATGCATTATGGTTTGAACTCGATGTTGTTGAAGTCTCATGCAAAATTTCTAATCCGTAGCTCAGGTGGTCCTCGTCATATCGTGAGGACAGATAGACGGAAATACCATATTTCAAGCCTCCTGGGTACAAAATGATAGGCATCGATAACGCTTAGCTAATACATTTTACACCTATCCTCACAGTAGAATAGTTGTGAACAGAAACTACACAGCAGAAGTGTACAGTATATTTCACCACAGATCTCTCGCGTGTTTTTTTCGTAACATTAAGATAAGTACTCCAGTAGTTTGTGCAAAGGTTTCCTCACTTGACTTTGTATTTGGAACGAAGCTAGTGAAAACGTCTTTTGTATGTGATATGTCTATAAATAAATATGTACACACACACACACACACACACACACACACAACACACACACACACACACACACACACACACATACATACACACATATGTATGCCTGTATCATTTTTATTAGCTAAGCTAATAGAAACTGTTTATTATTAATTTGTAATAATAGCACTTTTCTAATATTTTTATTTTTAGGCTAGGTATTTCGAAACTAGATGTCCTCAGGTGAATAGTATCAGCGTTATGTTATTTTGTAAATAATATTACGATACCGTATGGTGTAAATACAAAGATTTAATAGGTTAGACGGGATTACAGTTTAGTTGTTTAATTAGTTGAGAAGATAGTAGAATAGTATTTTCAGTAAAATCTACCAAAGTAGATTTCTGAGACCTGCACGCGTAAATAGTTTTTGATATCGGGAAAAATAAGGCAAACTAAACTGTGACACCGTAAGAGAATTTAAAACGGCCGTAAGTAAGACACTTATTAACAGAAATATGCTTCTGATGTATATATATATATATACCATATACTCGTCCAACGTATGTACGATTATATATTATTTCGGTCTTCTTGGGCCAACAAGGCAAACTCTACTATGTTACTCGGAATCTTATACCGGAAGTATATGACAAGGGCAAGAAGTAAACGAATTTTGACCGAAGGTTTTCGAGACTTGTAACCTGTACTTTCTTGAACGGGTACCAAGGCAGACTCAGCTATGACGTTGGAAATGTGATTATTTCAAAGCAGAAATGCTCTTGTACGCAAAATATTAGAGTGAGGTTAAACTCTCAAATCTGAAATACTCTCAACCGTAAATACTTAAATAATACTCATCTGATGTATGCCTACTTACGTTTAAAAATGTCATATAACTCCATTGTATTTCATCTTAGGTTTTGTTACTAAGTATTATAAAGTCTTACAGTTATGAAAAGGACGTGCCATGGGTAATAACTTTCTGAAGTAAATAAAAGAAGTTCAAAACCAATGTAAGTATATATATATAAATAAATAAATATATATATATATATATATATATATATATATATATATACTATATATATATACTCGCCTTCGGCTCGCTGGGGGCTACGCCCCCAGGGCCCCATGATGTACGCTTGCAAATTCGGGGATAAGAGGGATTTGGTGATTGGTTAAAAAATCGGACATGAGGTCATGCCAGGAAATCCCCTGGGGTTAATGGGATTTAATGTTACCAGGGGTTAAGATATCAGTGGGTTTAATTTACTCAGGAGGTTATCTGGTCATACCAGGTAATTCCCGGGGGGGGGGGGGTCAAGAGATTTGGTAAATCTACTGTATGCTTGCAAATTCGGGAATAAGAGAGATTTCGTGATTAGTAAAATTTTGACATGAGGTCATGCCAGGAAATTCCCTGGTGGGGTTTAATGTTAACGGGGGGGGGGGTTAACACTTCAGGGGGTTTAATGTACTCAGGAGGTTATCTGGTCATACCAGGAAATCCGGGGGGGGGGTTAATGTTACCGGGGGTTAATGAAACACCCCATGCCCCCTTTTGGGGTGTTGGCCAAATTCGGGGATAAGCGGAATTCGGAATAGCATTAGACCTATTTTTTTGAATTTTCCAGTTTTTATCAAAGTTTTGACTCTAAGGCCATTTTGTGGCTTAACCGTTAGAGATACGAGAAAAAGTGACTGGACCTTTCTTGTCGGAAATTTAATTTTATCTTGCGATTATGAGCTCAGATTCGAGCTACAAGCTCTGGTACACGAGGTACAGAGCGTGATAGGAAAGTCTGCACCGGTCAACTATTGTACATTGTTGAGTGTAAATATAATAAAAAACCTACCCTAAGTCAATATTTTAAAGTTTTTTAGAGGGTTTTTAATTTGCTCATGAGTTCATATAGTCATGCCAGGAAATTCCCAGGGGGGTTACCATTACCGGGGTTAGGTCACCAGGGGGTTTAAATTTACTCAGGAGGTTTTATCTGGTCATACAAGGAAATTCCAGGGGGGTTAATGTTACCGAGGGTTAAGACATCTCGGGGTTTAATTTACTCAGGAGGTTATCTGGTCATAAACAGGAAAATTTCCCGGGGGGGAGTTTAAGAGATTTGGTGATTGGTAAAATTCGGACATGAGGTCATGCCTGAAAATTCCCTAGGGGGGGTTTAATGTTACCAGGGGTTAAGACATCAGGGGGTTTAATTTACTCAGAAGGTTATCTGGTTATATCAGGAAATTCCCGGTGGTGGGGGTTTAATGTTACAAGGGGTTAATGACACACGTGGGCCCTATTTTAAAGGGTGTTGTGTCAGTGAACATAATAAAAATTCACTTTATCCCTGTCTACTATTGACGCTTAGCTAAGGTTCAGCCAATTTCTAATGTAGGGTATAATTCACTCGTTAACTGGATTAGCGGTATTTGGGGTAGGTTTATGTCCGAGCATTAGATTAGGGATCTTGGAGTTAAAAGAAGACCTATTTTATCAAGTTATCCAGATTTAACCAAGGTTTTGAATTAAAGGGGCATTTTGCGGCTAAACCGTTAGAGATACGAGAAAAAGTGACTGGACCTTTCTTGTCGAAAATTTAATTTTCTCTTTCGATTATGCCATCAGATTTAAGCTACGACCTATAATTTAGGCAGTACAGAGGTTAGGACAAAATACTGCACTGGGCACTTTAAAAATATCACGTAAAATTTAAAAAATCAATATTTAAAACGCGTTATGCGGCCAAACCGTTGAGGATAGGGCAAAATGTTACTGAACATTTTTTGTAGATCACGGCGCAATTTCCATAAATCCTCTTAAAAATTTGTTTTGAGCTACGACCAACAGTTTAGCCGCTATCGAGCCCGAAAGGTAAATTTTTAGGCGATAATTTCCAAATACTTTCACTTAATCGCGTTTTGCGGCCAAACCAATGGAGATAGAGTAAAGAGTTACAGGCACTTTTTTTGTAGATCACCCTCAATTTCCTAACTCCAACGTTTGTCTTATTTCGACCTCAGACCAATGGTTTTCGCCGCTATCGAGCCCGAAAACAAAAGTTTCACGTAAAAATTACAAAAAAATTGCACATAATCACGTTTTTCGGCCCGCCCGAACCACTGGAGGTAGAGCAAAAAGTCACTGGACCTTTTCTGTAGATCGCGCAATTTGCTAATTTGATGGGTCAATCAGATTTGAGCTACGACCTACCGTTCGGCCACTATCAGGCTCGAAACTTTATTTTAAGCAAAAAATCTCTGGAATGTTAAACACAAATGTTCGCTAACGCTCAGCCAATTCACGATGTGCTCTAGTAGTAGTAATACAAACTCAATCTGGAACTGTTATGAATTGAACAAATTTTAGTCGGAAAAAATCAAAAACCCCTAAAATTACTAATTTACGACAAAGATTTTGCTATTAAGAGCGTTATTCAGGCTTACGCAAGGATATACGACAAAAAGCTGTTTGGCCTTTTTTATAGATCGCATTATTTTCTGGTTATCAAAAATATAATATTTAAGGTACTACAAATTTATTAGCCGCTATCGAGTCCGAAAACAAAATTTCTACGTAAAAATTACAAATTATTTCCATTTAAACAGGTTTTTTGGCCAGACCATTTAGGATAGGGCAAAAAGTTACGAAACTTTTTTGTAGAACACGTCATTTACTAAAACTTATTATATGACATGTTTTGAGCCACGACCAACCGTTTAGGCCGCTATCAAACCCGGAAGGTAATTTTTAAGGCGAAAATTTTCAAATATTTTCACTTAATAGCATTTTGCGGACAAACAAAATGGAGATAGAGTAAAATGTCACTTAACCTTTTTTTATAGATCACTTTATTTCCTATATCTAACCTTCGATTTATTTTGCCCTCAGACCAATGGTTTCGCCGCTATCGACCTCAAAAAACAAACTTTTCACGTAAATATTACAAAAAAATTGCACATAATCACGTTTTTCGGCCGAACCAATGGAGATAGGGCAAAAAGTCACTGGACCTTTTCTGTAGATCGCGCAATTTGCTAATGTAATGGGTCAATTAGATTTGAGCTACGACCATCGGTTTCGGCCGCTATCGGGCTCGAAACATTATTTTTAGCGAAAACATCTCTGGAATGTCAAATATTAGAGCGTTTTTCTCGCTTAACCATGGAAGATAGAGCAAAAAGTCACTGGACGTTTTTTGTAGTTCACTTCATTCCTGGCCATGAATTTTTCGTCAGATCCGAGCTAGCTCGAACGGTTCGCCCGCTATCGGCTTACAAAAAATGTCTGCACAGGTGCAAGAATGCGCAATTTTTCGGGAATTTTTTTTGAGGGGTTTAAAAGTAAAAAAGTCCGGTTTCAGACTTTTCCTCCGGGTCATATTGTGAAAGGTACCTGCGTGCCAAATTTTCACGTTTCCAGCACTTCTAGAAGTATGTTAGAATTTGTATCTATATATCAGTGAGTCAGTCAGTCAGTTTCACATGCGGCTGTATAGTATATTAGATGTATATATATGGGACTCGCCTTCGGCTCGCTGGGGGCTACGCCCCCAGGGCCCCATGATGTACGCTTGCAAATTCGGGGATAAGAGGGATTTGGTGATTGGTAAAAATCGGACATGAGGTCATGCCAGGAAATCCCCTGGGGTTTAATGGGATTTAATGTTACCAGGGGTTAAGATATCAGTGGGTTTAATTTACTCAGGAGGTTATCTGGTCATACCAGGTAATTCCCGGGGGGGGGGGGGGGGGTCAAGAGATTTGGTAAATCTACTGTATGCTTGCAAAATTCGGGAAATAAGAGAGATTTCGTGATTAGTAAAATTTTGACATGAGGTCCATGCCAGGAAAATTCCCTGGTGGGGTTTAATGTTAACGGGGGGGTTAACACTTCAGGGGTTTAATGTACTCAGGAGGTTATCTGGTCATACCAGGAAATCCGGGGGGGGGGGTTAATGTTACCGGGGTTAATGAAACACCCCATGCCCCCTTTTTGGGGTGTGTTGGCCAAATTCGGGGATAAGCGGAATTCGGAATAGCATTAGACCTATTTTTTTGAATTTTCCAGTTTTTATCAAAGTTTTGACTCTAAGGCCATTTTGTGGCTTAACCGTTAGAGATACAGAAAAAAGTGACTGGACCTTTCTTGTCGGAAATTTAATTTTATCTTGCGATTATGAGCTCAGATTCGAGCTACAAGCTCTGGTACACGAGGTACAGAGCGTGATAGGAAAGTCTGCACCGGTCAACTATTGTACATTGTTGAGTGTAAATATAATAAAAACCTACCCTAAGTCAATATTTTAAAGTTTTTTAGAGGGTTTAATTTGCTCATGAGTTCATATAGTCATGCCAGGGAAATTCCCAGGGGGGTTACCATTACCGGGGTTAGGTCACCAGGGGGTTAAATTTACTCAGGAGGTTATCTGGTTCATACAAGGAAATTCCAGGGGGGTTAATGTTACCCGAGGGTTAAGACATCTCGGGGTTTAATTTACTCAGGAGGTTTATCTGGTCATAACAGGAAATTCCCGGGGGGGAGTTAAGAGATTTGGTGATTGGTAAAATTCGGACATGAGGTCATGCCTGAAAATTCCCTAGGGGGGGTTTAATGTTACCAGGGGTTAAGACATCAGGGGGTTTAATTTACTCAGAAGGTTATCTGGTTATATCAGGAAAATTCACGGTGGTGGGGGGTTTAATGTTACAAGGGGTTAATGACAACACTGTGGGCCTATTTTAAAGGGTGTTGTGTCAGTGAACATAATAAAAATTCACTTTATCCCTGTCTACTATTGACGCTTAGCTAAGGTTCAGCCAATTTCTAATGTAGGGTATATTCACTCGTTAACTGGATTAGCGGTATTTGGGGTAGGTTTATGTCCGAGCATTAGATTAGGGATCTTGGAGTTAAAAAAAGACCTATTTTATCAAGTTATCCAGGATTTAACCAAGGTTTTGAATTAAAGGGCATTTTTGCGGCTAAACCGTTAGAGATACGAGAAAAAGTGACTGGACCTTTCTTGTCGAAAATTTAATTTTCTCTTTCGATTTTGCCATCAGATTTAAGCTACGGACCTATAATTTAGGCAGTAAGTACAGAGGTTAGGACAAAAATACTGCACTGGGGCACTTTAAAAATATCACGTAAAATTTAAAAAAATCAATATTTAAAACGCGTTATGCGGCCAAACCGTTGAGGATAGGGCAAAATGTTACTGAACATTTTTTGTAGATCACGCAATTTTCATAAATCCTCTTAAAAATTTGTTTTGAGCTACGACCAACAGTTTAGCCGCTATCGAGCCCGAAAGGTAAATTTTTTAGGCGATAATTTTCCAAATACTTTCACTTAATCGCGTTTTGCGGCCAAACCAATGGAGATAGAGTAAAGAGTTACAGGCACTTTTTTTTGTAGATCACCATCATTTCCTAACTCCAACGTTTGTCTTAATTTCGACCTCAGACCAATGGTTTCGCCGCTATCGAGCCCGAAAACAAAAGTTTCACGTAAAAATTACAAAAAAATTGCACATAATCACGTTTTTCGGCCGAACCACTGGAGGTAGAGCAAAAAAGTCACTGGACCTTTTCTGTAGATCGCGCAATTTGCTAATTTGATGGGTCAATCAGATTTGAGCTACGACCTACCGTTCCGGCCACTATCAGGCTCGAAACTTTATTTTAAGCAAAAAAAACTCTGGAATGTTAAACACAAATGTTCGCTAACGCTCAGCCAATTCACGATGTGCTCTAGTAGTAGTAATACAAACTCAATCTGGAACTGTTATGAATTGAAACAAATTTTAGTCGGAAAAAATCAAAAACCCCTAAAATTACTAATTTACGACAAAGATTTTGCTATTAAGAGCGTTATTCAGGCTTACGCAAGGATATACGACAAAAAGCTGTTTGGCCTTTTTTATAGATCGCATTATTTTCTGGTTATCAAAAATATAATATTTAAGGTACTACAAATTTATTAGCCGCTATCGAGTCCGAAAACAAAATTTCTACGTAAAAAATTACAAATTATTTCCATTTAAAACAGGTTTTTTGGCCAGACCATTTAGGATAGGGCAAAAAGTTACGAAACTTTTTTGTAGAACACGTCATTTACTAAAACTTATTATATGACATGTTTTGAGCCACGACCAACCGTTTAGCCGCTATCAAACCCGGAAGGTACAAATTTATTAAGCGCGACAAATTTAACAAATATTTTCACTTTAATAGACATGTTTTGCGGACAAACAAAATGGAGGATAGAGTAAAATGTCACTTAACATTTTTTATAGATTCAGCTTTATTTTCCTCATATTCTAACCTTCGATTTATTTTTGCGGCCCTTCAGACCAATAGGTTTCGCGCCGCTATCGAACCTCACATAAACAAACTTTTCACGTAATATATAATACAAAAAAAATTTGCACATAGAAATCACGTTTTTCTCATTTTTCCGCCGAAACCAATTGGATGGCGATAGGGCAAACAAGTCACTGGACCTATTTCTTGATAGATTCGCGCAATATTGGTGCTACATGTAATGGTGTTCAAAATTAGATCTTGAGCTAACGACCATCGGTTCGGCCGCTATACGGGCTCGAAACATTATTTTTTTAGCGAAAACATCTCTGGAATGTCAAATCTATTATAGAGCGTTTGTTCCCCCCCCCCCCCTCCCCCTTTTTCTCGGCTTAACAACCATGGAAGAATAGGGAGCAAAAAGGTCACATGGGACGTTTTTTTGTAGTTCACCGACTTCATTCCTGACCATGAATTTTTCCACGTCAGATCCGAGCTTAGCATCGAACGAAACGGTTTTTCGGCCCGCTATCGGGCTTACCAATAAAATGTCTGCACAGGTGCAAGGACATGCGCCAATTTTTATCGGGAATTTTTTTTTGAGGGGTTTAAAAGCTAAAAACAGTCCGCCGGTTTTCAGGAACTTTTCACTCTCGGCGTCATATCCCCTTGTGAAAGGTACCTGCTCCCCGTGCCAAAGTTTTTCCAACGTTTCCCAGCCACTCTCTAGAAGTATGTTAGGACAATTTGTTATTCTATATATCAGTGGAGTCAGTCAGTCAGTTTCACAATGCGGCTGTATAGTATTAATTAGACTCCCGCCTTCTCCAAGGCTTCGCTGGGGGCTACGGCCCCCAGGCCCCCAAAGTAGAAAAACGCTTGCTAAATTTTCGGGGTATAAGTCGGGAAATTCGTGGTGTCCTGGTTTAAGGGTACCGGACATCTACAGTAAATTCGCACAAGGGGATTTAAAAAAATTGACCATTTTTCATTAGATTTTTTTTTTCCTGTCCGGATTCGCGTAAAAACATTTTGACTTTGAGGGCATTTTGACGGTTTTTAAACCCCGTTTAGAGATACGGACAAAAACGTGGACTGGACTCCTTTCCTTGTTGGAAATTTATATTTTGTCTTTCGATTGGTGCCCTCAGATCTGACTTCTACGGACCTATGGTTTAGCCAGATAATGAGCTCGGCGGAGAAAAAGTCTGCACGTGGTCAGCTATCTTGCCAATTGTTTAGTCATAGTAATGAAAACCATAAATAAAAAAACACGACTCTCAAGGCCAGGTAAATTTTAAGTCGAACATGGGGGTTTTACATATCACCAGGAGACTTATACTAGTCAAGGCGAGAAATTTCCCCTGGGGTGGGTGATTAATGTTAAGTGGGAGGTTAAGACAAGAGGGGGTTTATAATTTTCGTCAGGATTATTGTCTGAGTTCATATGAAACAAAATTCACCAGGAGGGAGGGTTAACGAAGTTACCGGGGGATTAAGTCTCCCCCTTTCCAGGAGTGGGGGGTTATCCTGGTCCCATACCAGGATCTTCCCAGGGTCGCGGGGGGGTGTTTTAAGAGATTTGGTGGACCTGGTAAAATTACGGACATGAGGGGTCCATCGGCAGGAAATTCCCTAGGGGTGGGTTTTTAATGTGTTAGTACCAGGGGGGTTAACCACACTTTTCATGGGTGTTTGTTGAATGTACAGGAGGTTATCCAGGTCATAAACCAAGGGAAATCCCCGGGGGGCGGGTTTGGGGGTTTAATATTACCGGGCGAGAGTTAATGACACAACTTGTGGCCTTTTTTTAAGAGGGCAATATTGTGGTCTCGCTGAACATTAATAAATATTCCTCTGGTTCCCTTAATCTGACTATTGACGCTTTAGCTAACGCTCCATGCCCAAACTCCCGAGAAGTCACTGGAACCTTTTCTGATAGATCACGTGATTTCCTAAATTCCCGTTTAAAATTTGTTTTGAGTTTAACGACCAACAACCCGTTTAAGCCGCTTATCAAGCCGCGGAATGTAAACTTTTTTAGGCGAAAATGTTCCATTATTTTCACAACTTAATCGCGTTTTGGCCCCGGTCAAACTAACGCGGAAATTATAGTAAACAAGTCACTGGACCCTTTTTTGATAGGTCATCTTATTTCCTAAAATAAAAAAAAAAACGTTAGTCTATATTTTGAACCTCCCGACCAATTCAGGTTTTTCGCCAGCTATTCGGACCCCCAAAAAAACAACAAAAGTTTCGCGTAAAAGTTCACAACAAAAAATTGTACATAATCACGTTTTTTTCGGCCAAACACCAATCGAGATAGGGCAAAAAGATTACTGGGCACAACATGGAAAGCCTTTTCTGTAGATCGCGCACATTTAGCTAATTTGGAATTGATGGAATCAATCAGATTTGAGCGGCTACGACCAACGGTTCGGGCCGCACTATCCGCGGGCTTGAAACATTATTTTTTATCGAAAAAAAATCTCTGGATATTTCCAAAATGTTCGAGCGTTTTGTCGCTTAAAAATAAAAAAAAAAAAAAAAAAACCATGGAAAGATAGAGCAAAAAAGTACATTACGACCGTTTTTTTTTGATTAGTTCCACGATTTCATTCCTGACCATGGAATTTTCCCGTCAGATCCGGAGCTAGACTCACAAACGGTTTCGCCCCGAGCCTATCGGGCTTACAAAACAAAAAATTAATCTGGTCTAGATATCCATGAAGAAATCTAGGCCCTGGCAAGAGGCTGTGAAGATATGCGCGATTTTTTGGGAATTTTGTTGTTGATAGGGACTACAGTTGGGCAAAAAATGAAAAAATTCTCGATCTATCACATTTTCGGGGAATTTTCCCCTGGTGGTTACACGTGGAAAGCATAATCTAGTGGTATCCAAAATTTCAAGTCTCTATAAACTCATCTGGAAGTAGGTTAGAAATTAGTATACGTGAGTGTCCGTAGTGAGTCAGTCACCGTTCAAGTCAGTTACACATGCGGTTGCTATATAACACAAACCCTGTACTATTAGACTTCCCCTTTTATATTCCAGCCTCGCTGTGCGGGGCTACGCCCCTCCCCCAGCGCCACCCCATTTGGTGTGTTGGATCTAAAATTCGGGAATGGAAGAATGATTTTGTGATAGGGTCAAATTCGGGACATTTATTGTACTGCCAGGAAAAATTTCCTTCCCAGGGGGGGTTTTTAAGCGTTTACCGGGGGGAGGGGGGTTAAAAGGACATCAGGGGGAGTGATCTTGTCATAAACCAGGAACATTTCCCAAGGGGGGTTTTCAAGAGATTTAGTGAATTGTGTAAAACTTTGTGGCACACGTGGTCATACGCCACGGATAAACACATTTCCCAAGGGGGGTTATGAATGTTACTGAGGGGGTGGACAGTTAACACATCGGCGGGGGCTTCTTAATGTACTGTGGGGTCAGGAAGCGTTATCAGAGCTAATACTAGGAAATCCCCGGAGGTGAGGGGTTTAATGTTACAAGGGGCGCTTAATGACACAACGGCTGGGCCTATATTTAGAGGGTGGGGCTTCGTGTAATCCACTGAACATTAATAAAAAAACCACTCTGTCCCCTTAATCTACACAATTGAAAAAACTTCCGATACTCATATAACTGGTCGCGGCATCAGGGGCCCAAAATCCCGATCCAACGTGAGAGTGGGGGATTATTTTTTAGTCCACTAATATAACGTGTAAGTAATACCAAGGTCAAGCTGGCGGAAACAGCATGATGCGCACTAATTATTACATTGAAAGAAAAATTTAAACACACCTAAAAGTAACAGACGCCAATAATTTTGTTGTCATTATTTAAGGAGCATTTATCAGGCTTACGGAAAGATAAAACGATAGAAAGCTGCTGAACATTTTTTTTAGGATCCTATGAATAGCCCTAGTTTACAAAACATTTTACATTTAAGCCTAGGGCTACAAACTGGGGGTTCGGCCAACTATCGAGCCCAGAAGGTAAGTTTTTGAAGTTAAAATTTTCAACATAATTACGCGTTTTTACGGCTAAACCACATAAAAGGATTAGAGTAAGAATCGAGTCACCGGACCTTTTTCTGTAGAGCCAGCATTGTTTCGTATTTAAAAAAGATGCGCAAATTTATTATTTATTTATTCTACCCTACACTTTCAAAACGTTTCCGCTAACACAGAGCCCATGAAATGAAAGACAAACAATATCTCAAAGTTAAAAACCGTAACATAATCTATACTTTAAAAACGCGTTTTATGCGGCCAAACCGTTGGGATGATCAGGGCAAAATGTTACTGAACCTTTAGTTTGTAGATCACGTAATATTTCTAAAATCCCATTGAAAAATTGTGTTCTTTTGGTGGTGGTTGGGGGGGATGGGGGTGTGTGAGCTCACGACCAACCGTTTTAGGGGGCACCGCCTATCGAGCCCGAAAGGTAAATTTTTCAGCGCGAAAAATTTCAAAATATATTTAATGTAATCGCCGGTTTTGCCGGGCCCCCCCGAACCAATGGAGTTAGAGCAAAATAAGTCCACTGGACCTCTTTTTTTGTAGTTCACTTCATTTCCCTGATTATTGAATTTTTCCGTCATCGTCAGATTGGGAGGGGCTAAGCTCTCTAAAACGGTGTCGCCCGCTAACGGGCTTCCAAAGGAAAAGAAAAAGCCTGCTAAGGGCACAAACAGGGGTCCGCTTCGGCAATTATTTTTTTTTAGAGGGGGTTTCAAAAGTAGAAAAAAAACTCCGCGTTTTTCCCCAGTTACTTTTCCCAGTGAGAGTGGTATTTTGAAGATTACGAGGCGACAGGTGTGTGCAAAAATTTTCACCGTTTCCCAGGCACATTCGTAGAACTATGTTAGATACTATTAGTATTAACCTATGTGTCAGGTACAGTGAGTCAAAGTTTACACAATGCGGCTGTAAAATAATAGTATGGCGATGATATATATATATATAAATATATATATTATATATTATATATAAAAATATATATAATACTGGATAAAAAAAAAGAAGATTAATATTATATATATATATAAAGGGCATTCCATCAGATTGGACGAAGCCACCGTTTAAAATGTCATATCACAATGTCCATAAAGATGCCCACAGGTTTGGGAAGTTAAACCATATGTGAAAAAATTGCTCAGCTCTGTGCTTAGTTAAATGTTGGAGTTTTGTTAACAGTGATTACAAATGGCATTATTGAGGTTTTATTTATTTTAATTCATCGCTGGTCGCAATCTGAGATAATATAAAATATATAAATAATAACTTGGTTTATTTGCTATCTGAAGTTACAACTACAGATACAACGAAACTATACAATATTTGGCGAATAATTTCATTAAATTTTAAAATAATTTAAGAATAAGATTACTACAGCCACAATTCTTGTCGTTAACTTATAAGTGTGAAAGTAGGTCAACTAAGCCACGGGTGAGTGGCGCGGATGGGAGTGTGGTGGTTTAGTGTCAGTTAAGTTTAGATTATGTGGAGGGGAAAACAAGAAAGTACTACAGGGGATACTAAAAAGGATTGTCTGTTCTTCAGGCAGAAGGGTTTTTCCAGTTCTTCCTATTTAATGTGAGGTAACTGTCCTTTAAACACTTGTTATATTTGGGGCTCTTCTTATAATTTTAACACCAATATAAATTGTATTACAATTCATTGCACATAAATTCATCTCGGGGGAAACTTTTATCTTGAGGGTTGTTCCCTTAATAATTGGAATAAATGTAATTTTTTGTTTTGTAACAACATTTGTTAATATTTGTGATGCTTTAATTAAAGAAAGTTCTGTGTGGCTCGTGTTCAAATATATTCTCAAGTTTTTATTTGTTTTGACCCCCAGTTGGCCGTAATGTTTTATCTAGATATATAAAATCAGCTTTCTCACTACAATCCTTTATTGTTGTTACTAATTTATTTGTTCTTAAAAACTATTTTCAAAAATTGTTCCAAGTGTCTTTCAAAGGAACAAACTATTTTGGTGAAAACTCACTAAGCTAAAAAGGCACTTCCAGTAATAGGTGAAGGATAATGAGTTATTGAATTAAGATTAAAATTGAACTGCCGTCTAAAGCCTCTCAAGTCTATATCATGTAATTGGTCTCCTAGTATTTTTATTTTGAGTAACATCAAAAAGACTACTATAGGCGCACAAGACACAACCAAAAATTGTCAATTTATAAATTAAATTTGGTTAAAGACTATTGCTGGTTTATTGAAATCTCATCTTTAAATACAGCGATTTAACGTACCCTTTTGGTTGGCAAGTGCACGTTAGCCCATTCGTTTATTAGTTCATCAAGTACTTTAAAAAAAAAAAAAAAAAATAAAAAAAAAAAAAAAAAAATAAAAAAAAAAATAAAAATATGATGTATTTTATTTCAATGTATCAAATGTCTCAATGTTAATTCTTGGATTATCGTATTGTAGTTACAAATGTTGGAGTTTTTTTTTAGGAGTAGGGGATATAGCTGAATTTTAAATCGTTCTTGTTCTATGATTTCTTTCCGTTCATAATATTCTTCATACAACCTTTAACACGTCCATGCATTCTTTTTAGGTGATTTCCAAGTAAGTCCATGAAATCAAGAAATGAGAATGATATTGTAATGTCATTGTCATGTAATGCATGTAATAAATATGAAGTGTATTTATTTGGTCCCCAACTTATTGCTAACCCCAATTTAACATGAATCAGGAAAACATAAAATATTAACCCAGGCAGTTAATATTAGTGAATAAAAAACACTATCACTCCCTGCGAAAGTTATTCTATACGTACGGTTATGTGCTGTAATACCTTGCCCCCCGTGACACAATTTCTGGTTCATGTTTACAAACACAACGATTGTTAATTTTGGGTGTATACCTAAAAACGTCCTACATTTACTAACTAAGAATAAGTATTCTTGGGTGGATTGAAAAACTCACACAATAGGTTTTTTTTCTGGAACAGTTATCTTAAAGACACCTTTCTAAAATGAAATGAAATTTTCCCAATCAAATTTCGATTATACTACAGTTTATCAGCGACTATTCTGCTATAGAATGGTTTGTGGGAAGCTATCCGATCATTATGCAATGCAGTATACATAAAAACACTAAAAGTCATTTGTTTTGATCATAATTGGATACTTCAATGTAATTTGAGTAATTTCTTGTGTAGTCCTCTAAATCATAACTTACTTATTCTTTTTACGAAATGTACATACGAATGTACAAGTCTGCGACAATGAGCAAGAACCTTCTGTTCCATGCGTAGTAAAGTAAGTGAGTGCGTCTGGGAAAATGTTCATGGGGATCAAGTGGTTTTGGTGAAAATAACACTTCAATTTTAACATGAGCTCGAATATTAATTGGGGGTACATTTAAGAACCTGAAATGTAATGAAGGTGCGTCTTTGATAAGGTATAGCAATGTATTTCTGATCGTTTGCAGTCTCGGCGTCGTGAGGCCTATGTTATACATATAGAGATTTAATGCTATCTTCTGTTCAGACTCCCAATTTTTATGATGCAGTTCTCTTTACATGTACGTGAACACTAGTTACATAAAGTTAGACGTCTTAAGTTAAAGTATTAGAATATGTAAAATTTACTTTGTGTTCTTGTGTTTAATTACTAGCTTTCGTAGCCACCTCTATTCTATTTTAACTTGTCTCCTTAATATTTGTTTCTCGTGTTTACCATATGCCATAATTTAATCAGGCACACAAGAACAAACATCAAGCAAAACAAAAAATAGTGTATAAATCAGTTGAGACGTTAAATTTAATTTTATCAGCCACTTCAGCCAGGAATTTGTGCGTTGTCCTAAGCTGAATATATGTGCTATATGTTGAATTTGCTTTGGCTGATTGGCGTGATGGGTACCAACAGAATACTGGGACAGATTCTAATCTGTGGCGTTTAATTCCCGTTTCGTACGTATATGAATTGTTTTAATAGGAAAGCATTTGCGACAATTGTGTCAATAGCTACATCTTCGTCTGCTGCTCTGGCCCCACACAAACGGCGATGATGAAGCAGTCATGCACAAGGGGAATTTAATGGAACAATTATTTCAGGCGTATACCCATTTCAGTGTTCTTTTATCTCCATATCACTTTACTTTGTAGTTGAAAAAAAAACATATCGCCAACTTTTACAATTGGCGGTTACCCAAAAGCTACGGTCTGTAAACTATTTTATTATATCTTTATCGGCGAGCTTCGTTACGTACGCGCTATTATAGAACACAATGTTGCAAAATACATAAATTAAATATTGATAAGACGAATCTGTAATCATTGGTATATAAGGTAGAGAATTTAAAAACGGCTGCTCGGATGTTAAATCATCTTAGAAAACAAGGAGGTGATTTTTAAACCATTCTATATCTTTACCCAAGTCAATAGACAAATCCTTGGTGGTTTTATTAATCGTCTTTGTGACTTTTTTTTATATCCCTTTAACAACATGTCCCACAACTGGTGTTCGAAAACTTAAGGAATAGCCTTATTCTAAGTTATTATACTATTATATAGGTATTAATCTAATAATAAGAAGAAGATAGTGGAGATTTCAGATCTCAATTTTTACGAGCTATCCATATCAATATTTATCAGATAACTCGAAAAATTGAATTTAAAAATACATCCACTTCTTCTTCACTCTTCTCTCCTAATACCGACCTTGGATCAATAACGTTACACGCATATTGTTTACATCTAATTTTACAGCTTTATAACAATATGATTCGTCATTATTTAATCTATATTTTATTATTTTATTTATTTGCTTTTGATGGGTAGAAGAACTGTGTTTTTTACAAATCTTTGTGTGTAGTGCTCTAACTTATATGTGTTGTTCTTAAATGTTACAATTCACTTTTCAATATCTGCGGATTTGAAATAATAGGTACTGACCAATTTATAACTCACTATTAAAGAAATACCTAACGGAGCGAGCTTCCATATCCTTAAATATGGTGTCATCTCTAAAAAATTAATTTTCACCATACGTTTGTATATTGTTAACTATAAAAATAAAAGTACAATTTTCAGCATTTGATATTTTCAAAACCAATAGATTTGGCGGATTTGAATCTGATGCTCTTCTTACGTAACACAAACATTACTACACCACTTCAGGATAATAAACAAGCAAAATTTCATCTGTACGAACATATCACGATGTACAACATAAATTTCAAATCAATTTGCAGAAACTCTTTAAAAAGCATACAAACCAAATCTATCGCGTTATTAAAACAACAACAAAAAATTATCCACAAATTTAGGCCTAATAGAAAAATTCCCAAGGACAAAAACCACATTCTCGAAAAACAAATCAGGCATGTATGAAAATTAAATGCGATAAAGACTGTGATAAATTGTACATTGGCCAAACGAAAAGGAACATTTAAAGACACGATTCCAAAGAACACTTTGCACATATAATACTTTGGAGAAGATAATGAAAAAATCTGCTTGTGGCGGACTCACTGTAGTGAATGTCTGGGGACACCCAATCTCTAATAAACATTTACCGATTATTAACAGAAGTTAACAAACACATTTACACTTAACATGCTTGGGAAACATTTTACCTTAACATAATATGAAGAAAAACCCTTTATCCATTAATGAAGGACGGACCCAATTCAAAATTCAGGTTTTCACTCTCATCTCAATTTATCCAAATAATTTAAAAATTTACTGTTGATTAAATATTTTCTACTGGCTAAACCGTTTACGCACCCCACAATTGTTTTATAACCATATTTATTATAAAAATTAATTATTATTAAAAAAAGGTAAAACATTTGATTAATTTGTGAAGTGCCTGATGATGGAATTCTTGGACTTCTAGAAAGGCCTTGCACAAAATAAAAAATTATATATATTGGGAAAAATGTTGTGTATTCCTTTATCTAGTGATACTACAATCAAAACCGTTTTTCCAATGAGCTCCAAGATTCTACATTACTTCAATCTTATTCCACAATCGTACAGTCTCAAATCTCCCACCTTCTTTGGGTGTGTGCTGCTACATAGGTGTTGTGAAGTTCCATGGCTTGTGCTTCTTCTGACTGCTCTCAAACTTAACAGGTTTACGCAGTTCTTATGTTTGTGTTTATACGTACCAATTTTTATTGACTTGGAAAGTACCGTATCGCGGGTACCCTTGATTACTATCAGTGTTTGTGCATGCGTATATACACCTTATATCTAAAGATGTTTTGTCAATTGAAGAAGAAGTTGATAGATTCCCAAATTCTTAGAAACTCTAATACATATTTATTGGAACATAACCTATTAGAAAATGTACATATCCTGCTATCCTTTCAATATCACACAATTGCTTCATATTTAATTTAAATAAAGAAATTAATAGTGAAATTCAGAAGACCACCATCGAACAGATGTCTTCAGCCATAGCGGTGCGTGGACTGAATCTTTCATGGCGCATATATTTCCAAAAATCTTATATGATAAAAAATAATATGTATTTTTTTAGTTTGTAATGAGCAGCTAATTTTTTGTATTTTTGTCTATTTAGAATAACTTTTGTAAGTATTAAAGATGTCAAGAATCATTGTCAAATTTGTGTTTAAAACATCAAGCAAACAGTCCTTTTAACTGAAAACATAAAAATGTAATAAAGTCTAGCTAAGACCATACGCATTATGTTTTATATGTAGTTTAATGTATTAATGTATTTGGATAATTTTTCGGGTAGAAAAATGTCTCGGGTCGTCTATTATAGATTAATTCTTTAGAGTGGAGTATTCATTAAAAATAAATGTATAATAAAAATGATTTATTGTATTTGAGATTTTATTATTATTTCTAGACT
>NW_025785135.1:0-20876 GCF_021130785.1 Homalodisca vitripennis | reverse complement strand
TTCATTCGAAATACAGGGGTACAAAAGTCCGCACGGGTAAAATTTTTCTAAACGATAACAGATAAAGAAACAAGTTTGGTACATAAAACTACACCTAAAAATTACTTTTCGAAGGAACTTCATTTTTTTTGAATATCATGGGGTTCCCGCAAGGAGTCGAAGGAAATTTTAAATGGAGCATAGGTCATAGGGACATCATTTTAAAGGGCTTATTACAAGTTTAATGCGCAAACCGCCTAAAAAAGATTGATCCAGTAAAAAAGGGCGGCTGTTCAAAGATTTTATTGGTTACTTTTTTTTAGTACCCAAAAACCCCGTAAAGCAAAATGCAACCAAACGAATACTGCGCTAATATACATTATGCTTGTCAGTTGACAGAAGTGAATTATGACATTTTTAAAACCTCAAGGGTTACAGTTTGGCCAAATATTTGATAACGGGGAAAACCTATAACAGTAATATATATTTTTGTGTGTATTGTTAGTTGAGAAGGAGGGGAGAGGGGAGAGAGAGAGGGAGGAGGAGAGAGAGAGACAATTTAAATTTAAAAAATTCTTTTTTTCCCCCTGCCCATTCGGTCCTTTTTTCCGCCTTCCACAGGCAGGCACAACTTTACAACTATTTACAAATTGGCGGGGCAAGGTTAAACAATTTCTAAAAAACACTCCCCCAAAAAAAATTTTGATACTAAAAAAATCCACAAAAAAAAAAAATTCACAATATAGTAATAAAGAATTAATTAATATTTTAAATTTTAATAAATATGTTAAATACAAAATAAAATGCACACAAAAAATACTTATAAAAAAAAATTACCAGAAAATAAAATTTTACAATAAGTAAAAAAGATTTTTATTTAATACACTATTTATAAAAATAAAAAATAAAAATGCACACAAAATCACAAAAAAACAAAAACTAAAAAATACCCAAAACTAAAATTTTTCTATTAGTTATAAAGAATTTATTTAAAATAAAAATTTATTTTAAATTTATGATTCCTTTAATTATTATTAAACTATAAAATATTTAAATCTTGGTTCAGGCTGTTTTTTTTATCCTTAAAAAATTTTTTTTTAAGTTTTGTGAAAGACCCCTTCACCAGATGTTTTTTAAAAAAAATTTCTAGGGTATTTTTTAACAATTGACTTAAATGAAAAAAAATTCGTATAAACCAGTTCTATGTAAGGTATTGTAAAGTTATATTTCCAAGTTTTTTGGAAATTTACTTTTTGAGGTTATGTATTTTTTCAAAAGAAACAGGTTTTTTTTTTAGAAAACAATTTATACATTAAAGAAAGACACGTATTCTAACCTTTCATTTATTTTTAACCATCCTAACAATTTTAAATGGTGTAACATGTTCATCTATTTTTAAAATTAAAAAAAAACCGTAGCAGCTTTTGTGCTCTTTGAAGTTCGTTTTTTTCATTATTTTTTAAAACGCAATGGCTGCACAAACTAATTTAAAGGAAAAAACCCCAAAGAGAAATCAGCGCTTTTTATTTCAAATGCGGCTTGAAACACACTTTTTAAATTGGTTTACTTGGGGAAAATTTTTTTTTAATATATAATTAACTTTATCAGACCACTTAAAATTATTACTTAATCTTAACCTAAATAAAACACATTTTATAATTTAATGATTCCCATAATTTTTTTCTGACACTTTTTATTAAAACAATGTTTTTAAAAAATTTGTGAATATCAAAATTTGGTTTACTTTTGTACATTAAGATTTAAACCCCTGTTATACCCCATCTATAAAAACTTTTAAATCTTATTAATTAATTCAACGCATTATTAATATTGTCACCCCAAATTCTATAATATAAAGCTGATTTTTATCAGCGTACAAATGGTTTTTTTTAAAAACCCCAGGGGAACTCCTATTCTATTTAAAAAATGGAAAACAAATTGGTAAAAAAGACCCCCTTTGGGGGACACCGCACATTCAATTTCCAACCAAAAAGCCTTCACTGTTTTGACCCTTTGGTTCTGTCACAAAAAAAAGCACCAAACCACTTTTTTTGCTCAAAACTAAAAAAATATGACTCAATTTGACAGTAAAAATTTATGATTTTTTAATATCAAAGGCTCTAGAAAAAAAAAGGGGAAAATTAACCAGTAATTCCTTTGATCCATTGCTCTTTTTTTGTATCGGTTCTCTAAAAAAAAACTTTTGTGTGCAAAAAGAGGCCTAATCCAGACTGGAATTTATATAAAATATTTTTAAATAAAAAACTTATATATTGTTGATCACAACTTATCAATATTTACCAAAAAAAATAAAAGTTTATTGGTCTATAATCTTCACTCATTTTTTTTTATTTAAAAATGGTAGGACTAAGGAATATTTTCCAGCAGGATATACACATTTTCCAATAAAAAATTAAAAATATGACACAATAAATTTTTTTTCTCTTCAAAAATTAATTTAAAAAACCTTTTCTTGAAAACCCTCATTACCAACGGCCCTTAGAGGATTATCCATTAAACTTTTTGTAAACTTCACTATTAACTTGGTAAACTTAAAACACCCCAAAAATTGACTATTTCTTTTGATTTTTAAAAAAAACTTTAGATCAATATCAATGTCATTGTTTTTTACCCCCAAGGGGGGGGGTACTCATTCAGGTATTTAAATAACCCTGGATTTCTTTTTTGGGTTTTTTGCTACTTCCAAAATTTTTTAAAAGGGGACCCCACATTTTTTTTCTACTCTTTTTGGGGCCCAAACCCCCTTTTAGAAATATTGATTTCTAGCATCTTTTACATCTTTACTTTTTCAATAATTTTATAATTTTTTCCCAATTTATAATCTTTTTTTTTTGTACATATTTTTTAAATTACATTCCTTTTCCTTTCATCAAATTTTTTTCTATCATTTAGCCATGGGCATGGGATTCCTTTTATTTGACACATTTCTAACACATATATGTTTATTAAATAAGTTATGAGATTATTTTCCAAATATAGTACTTTATCATCTATGAATTCACTCGTAAACACATCATTCCACTCTAGAGAATTACAATCTTGTTTCAACTGTTCCAAATTTACATTTTTAAAATCTCTTATAGCAATACTACCCTTACTAGCTAACAGTTTGTTCTTTAAATTTATCTCAACTATATGACATCGTGATAAGACATTCCAGATACATGTAACTGACCAAATTTCATTATTCTAGATTCATTATTTGTTATTATCAAGTCTAATAAAGAATCAGTATCAGGTATATGATAAGTCGAATTCAATGGCAAAATATACAAACTTAAATTATTTACAAAGTTTAACATTTGTTCTTTTTCTGAAAAAGATCTATCAGTCTTCAAATCAATATTGAAATCTCCTATCAAAATAACATTATCATAAGAGGGTAACAAATTTCCTACTAATTGATAAAATTCACCTATAACCGGCTTTAGGTGGCCGGTACATAACACACAATAACAACCTCCAATTACAACACAATTCAATTAGTATAAACTCAGGTTTCCTACTATATTTTTTCTCAGATGAGGCAACAACTTTATAACTAATATGATTTTTATATAAACAGCTACACCTCCTCCTTCCTTATCCTCCCTATCATGAGTATTAATGTGTAGTCATCCATCAAATAAGACACAGATGGAATATTTGGTTTTAAGAAAGTCTCGGATACTGCTATAACATCAAACAGTTTATCATTAAAGGTACTTAAAAAAGTATCTCTATGAGCGATAATACTTTCAACGTTTACATGAACTAACTTTAGAAACTTTGTTTACTATTAAAAAATATCCTTTAAATTACTTAAAGACAAAGGCTCTTGATCAAATTCTAAACTACTTGTCATTGATACAACAAATGAAAGTTTTACACCCCATTACTAAAATCACTTTACATAATAAACGTAACCCGAAATAATACATTAGACAAACAAACAAAAATATATAAAACCCATTTTAACACTACACACATAAAAATTAACACCCTGAAACCAGATATGACATCACGCTAATTTTTCTACGTCATCCAAACTGTCGACAACTCACCCCCTGTCTCCTTGATTTTTCCGAAGAAAAATACGTCCATTTTTCACCCAAATAAATGTATATTGTTTTTTCGTTGGGCTATTCTAGCAGATTCAACAGCTTGCGCTTATTTGAGTCAGATTTCATTTATGTACACAGGTGAGGCCCTCCCCCCCATGAACCCAAGGTCACGAGTATTTACATTCCGCTTCTTCCGCCGCATCAAAATAAACCGTTCCTTATCCAGTTTTCTCAGGAATTTTACAACAATAATCCTGGTTTAGCGGGGCCCGCTGCAGAACTTTTTATTCTATAACAATTGTCAATCATTTCAGACCCAAAATCGAATCCAATTACCCTTTGAAATATTGCTTACAATTGTTATTATGTCCTCGTCTTTGTTGTACGGTACACCATATATTTCCACAGTATTGTCCCTTAATGACTGTTCCAATCAATACTTTTTTAGTCAGCTGCTCATTGTTCTTTTTTAAGGTACAATTTTCCTGACGTATAATTTCAATTTCCTTTGTAATGTTGCTTAAATTCATGTCTATTGACTTAATTCTTTCAGAGTTTTCCTGCACCCACTCAGAGTAACTGTTTAAGTTGTCAGTAAAATTTTTATTTCTTTTAGCAACTTTAATCTGAACGCTTTCATTTCTGTTAAAATCTCTAGTAAAGTTACTCCTGCCTGTTCTGTTTGTGTATGCGACATTTCTATCTCATGAATATCCTGTCTCTGTACACAATTTTCACACACCATTTATTTTGAAACTTGCCATATTCGTCTTTATTTATTGAACACTTAAAATGATAAGAAAAGTTACACTTTACACACTCGCTCTGTGTGAATTATGTGAGAAACCTTTCAACATTTACGGCAAATATCTTTTCGTTTCGTTCCACCTTCGAATTTGTGGCTTCCGAATCAGAATTACCAGTGGAAAGATAGGTTTATTTTTTAGTATGGAGAGAGAGAGAGAGAGAGAAAAGAGAGAGAGGGGGAGAGAGAGAGAGGAGAGAGAGAGAGAGGGGAGAGAGAGAGAGAGAGAGGGGAGAGAGAGAGAGAGAGAGAGAGGAAGAAGAGAGAGAGAGAGAGAGAGAGAGAGAGAGAGAGAGAGGAGAGAGAGAGAAGAGAGAGAGAGAGAGAAAGGGGAAGAGAGAGAGAGAGAGAGAGAGAGAGAGAGAGAGAGAGAGAGAGAGAGAGGGGAGAGAGAGAGAGAGAGAGAGAGAGGGGAGAGAGGGGAGAGAGAGAGAGAGAGAGAGAGAGAGAGAGGAGAGAGAGAGAGGAGAGAGAGAGGGGAGAGAGAGAGAGAGAGAGGAGAGAGAGGAGAGAGAGGGGAGAGAGAGAGAGAGAGAGAGAGAGAGAGAGAGAGAAGAGAGAGAGAGAGAGAGAGAAGAGAGAGGGGAGAGAGAGGAGAGAGAGAGAGAGAGAGAGAGAGAGAGAGAGAGAGGAGAGAGAGAGGGGAGAGAGAGAGAGAGAGAGAAGAGAGAGAGAGAGAGGAGAGAGAAGAGAGAGAGAGAGAGAGAGAGAGAGAGAGAGAGAGAGAGAGAGAGAGAGAGAGAGAGAGAGAGAGAGAGAGAGAGGAGAGAGAGAGAGAGAGAGAGAGAAGAGAGGAGAGAGAGAGAGAGAAAGAGAGAGAGAGAGAGAGAGAGAGAGAGAGAGAGGAGAGAGAGAGAGAAGAGGAAGGGGAGGGGAGAGAGAGAGAGAGAGAGTGAGAGAGAGAGAGATGAGAGAGAAGAGAGAGAGAGAAGAGGAGAGAAGAGAGAGAGAGAAGAGAGAGAGAGAGAGAGAGAGAGAGAGAGAGAGAGAGAGGAGAGAGAGAGAGAGAAGAGAGAGACGAGAGAGAGAGTGAGAGACGATGAGAGAGAGAGAGAGAGAGAGAGAGAGAGAGTGAGAGAGAAGAGAGAGAGAGAGAGAGGAGAGAGATGACGAGAGAGAGAGAGACGAGAGAGTCGAGATGGAGAGGAGAGAGATGAGTCGAGAGAGCGAGGAGAGAGAGAGAGAGAGAGAGAGAGAGAGAGAAGAGGAGAGAGAGAGATGACGAGCACAACATTATTAATTATTATATACTCGTATATTTTACATTACGCCTTCTTCATTCAGGTACAGGAAAAGAATTACAAAAAAAACAATTCTAGAGGCAAACACTAACCAGAAAAACATATTAGAGATAATTAAATTAATTCAAAAAAGATACCGAGTACACTTATTTCATAAATATAAAAAAGTTTTGTTCAAACGCATACTAATGGTTGTATAAGGTTTGTGGATGATAGATTCAAATCATCACACAAGGAAATTTCATTATTTATTTTTGATATTATTTTAATTGATTATTAATTGTTTCGTAAGCGATTGGTTTTTACTTTACTTTAATATTCAAATTTTCTTTTCCCTTTACTTTCTAAAAATAATTTCCTATTTATGCATTTTTAATTTACCATATATTATTTAATGGTTTTATTCCTATCATTATGCAGGAAATAATAATCTATGTGATACTGTGATTCTTATTTCTGTTATTCATTCATTGTTGTAAAGTGAATATAGGTCCCTATGGGGGCATATTTACAATCCTTGGATTTTGATACACAGCACGTTTTTTTCGTAGCACATGAAGGTAATCGCAAATAATGTCAAATCGCTCTTATGTAGTGTGAAACCAAATACACCAGTAAGGTTCGGGGCATTATTATTATTGAGGTATTTGGAAAATATCAATCCAATCTCAAATATGGAACCCTCATCACATCAAAATCAACGACTCTTGGTAAAGTTAAAATGTAGTAATATTCTCAGCAAGTAGGATCTTGATAATACATATTATGAGAACCCATGTTCAGATCTAAAAAATCATTAAACTTTATTTTTATTTACTTTTTTTTACATTTATTGGATTACAGTGAGGATAATTAAGTCCTCTCTTTTTTATCATGACATCTATATAATAAATGTTAAATAAGAGATGTAACACAATTATCGACTGATTTTAAAGAAGGGATATCGTTGCAAATAATCAAAATTAATAATAAATCGACACAGGAAAAATAATGCAACTCAAGTTAAAACCGAGTGTTTAACACTCAGGCGACAAGGAAGGACCTCTTCTGTGTTGTGGTTGATTGTAATTGCTTTCGTTACTATTACTGAGAAGTTTTTGTTGGTTCTATAGATTACTTTAACATTATATTTCTACAAATCTTGGTGATTGAGTATAAGCTGGTTATAGAATTAATCTATGGTACTTTCCTATTCTAGAGGGTACATTGAAGGCGAAGCTCACAGTATCAGCTAAACTATTAAACTGGGCCAGAATGAAGCGCAAGTTTGTGTCACCGACCGAGAACACAAAAATTACTTTACCATAGTCGTAGTAAAAGGGTGGAAACAGCAAAAAAGAACTGCATAACAGTAACTCGAGATCAAAGTTGCTAATCTTTGTTCAACATAATACGAACGACGTACGTATTACGCGACTTGTAGTGAAGCAATTTGTCTGGAACTTTATTAACCATTTGTAAAACACACGTTTTAAAATAATATTACAACGTAGTTATAGCTTTAAGTATGCAGTCTGATATGGGTTACTTCCTACTTTCATTAGTGACTCTACTTACTCTTCCTTATTCTGTTCCGTGGTGGCGTGCGGACAGAGTGTAAAGGTGCAAATTTTTATAATAATCTTTTAATGGCCCATTGTAAATGTATTACTGTGTCTTAGCGTATTTTTGTATTCTATTTATTTTTTTTGGTTTGTATGTTTCGATTAACGGAATAAATACAACATACACAACGTTCTGCCCAAGCATATCTTCTGTGTTCAAAAGACCAATTTAGGTATGGGTGTAATATATAAGGATTTAAAAAATGTTATAGTAAATATTAGATTCTTTGTTTGAAGTTGTATTTTTGACAATGGCAAGGATTGTCGGAAGGAAAACAGAGATTTTTTTTTTTTTTTATTCTTTTTTTCTCCGGAACAATTATATTTTTTTTGCACATCGCCAATCGTTCAGTGAAACAAACCAATATCAGTTCTTTGTTTGAAGGTTATTTTTGACGATGGAAGGGATTGTGAAGGAAACTAGGATTATTTTTTTCCGTGGACATTTTCCATCGTTCAGTGAAAACAAACAGAAATGAGTTATACACTACGTCAGAAAAAACAGAATTGTGATACAATTTGCGTTGTATAATTTAATGTTGATTGAATGTCAATCCCCATTATGGTGCCGGTATTATCTATCGAGAAAATAAAAGAAAGAGTATGTAGAAAGTACAAACGATTAGAAAAGCGAACCAGCGTTTTAAAAAAAGCACGTACAAAACACACTCTTAGTGACAAAGTCCTTGTAAAAAACCAAAACCAAAAATGTGGCACATCCAGGATTCCAAAAACTGTGTGTTACAGTTATAAAATGTAGTTGCAATAGGGACTAACATAGGCGAGATATAAAAGAAAGACCACTAAAACACGTAAGGATAAAAGAGCAAAAAAAACACGAGAAAGGGTCTCAACAGGAAAAGTCAGAAAAATCTGAAGGACCATCATAATGAATTGGGATGAAGCCAACATAATAACATCGGGAACCCACCACATTTCTTTCTTCAAAAGGAAATTAATTGAATAATTTTTTGAGGCAAACATACATTAAATTTGCAGACCAACCAATCAGTACAAAACCATCCAGTTGAGATTTAGGTAGCATTAGGGGCCCGCTTTTGGGGGGGTTGCCAATTACTAAAAAATATGAACTAAAGGAAAAAACCAAAAAGGATATCACAAAAAAACGGATCAGAATATTTGTAATAAAAACCAATTGCGGAGTCACAATATGGTTTTTAAGAAAGTTCATCTCGTTGTGAAACCAAGTAATAACGAAAAGGGGTGGAGGTGAGGGATGGGGCCCATTCCTGTCCCCCTTTTCCTCCCCATTTCCCTGTCCCCCTTCCCTTTTATTTTATATTATTTTTTCCTTTCCGCCATCCTTTGTGTTTTAAGATGGCCAAAGCCGTGACGATTACTCATTGGCTAGTCTCACTCCTGGTCCAGTCCCTATATCTTTAGGTGGTTAGTAGACGACGTGAAGACGTATTGTGACCTGTATATCCGTAGTTAAAGTTTTAAAAATTGATTAGGTGTTTTGTATAATTATTTTTTATTGAGTTGCATGTTTATAGAGTTTAGTGAAGTTGACAAACAACATGTAGGTTGTGATTCCTGACTTGAAGGCGTTTTTCCTACAAAAACGCTTTGGTAAGATTTGTTTATTCTTTTAACCTAGTTTGTAATTATGTATTATGGTTGATGTTCATTTACCTGAAAGAAGATAGATCAGAGTGCAGATCTCCGAAATGATAGTGTTTACTGATTTTTTTGTTATCAACCAACTGAATCGATGTGCAAATGTTAGAATATTTAACTTTGTCTTATGGATGTATGGTATTACAGTACTGAACCAGTATACTGCGATTACCTAATATTTAACTAAAAATGGTGAGATAAAAAACTATATCTACAATACTAAAACTAAACTTACGAAAATTCTATTCTTACTCTGGCCTGAGAAGACACATTAGCGGTTTGCTTTAAAAGAAAAAAAAGTTGAAATAAGGATTAGCGTCCGACTTAGCTTTACTCTGCACATTGCTTTTTTTAATAATAAGGCTAATAAATGTAAGTAAAATATAGTTTTTAAATTAATAAAACATTACAGATTCACACTGTCATAAAACAATGTTTGTCCTTCATAGTAAAATGTGTAACTTAACTAACAACAGACCAGTAACGGGCGTCAGATTCCCGGGCGTGGTTTTTTAAATTACTAGTAGGCGGGAGATTAGGCCTATATTTTTACCCAGTGGAGAGTAAGAAGTGTCCTGTTAAAATCTCAATACAGATACATCAAATAGACGTGGGTTAAGGGGTACGATAAGTGGATCCCCCCCGGTTTTTTTCATTATAACGAAGAATATAATCAATCGATCTCGAAATCCTAGACTAATCAATTATATAAAATATCGGTAGTCCCTAAATAACAATTATAGTGTTTTAATTTAAAATATAAATATGTAGACATATAGGAAAACTCATAAAATAATTAGGAAATTTTATAAATAACAAATCAACCAATACGAGAATGAATCAAACAGGTAAACTGGTTTATGTCCTAATTATTGATTATACACGGTGTAATTATATATTGTTACGTTGTATGTATAATAATTATTATCTAGGTTTAGGTATATATACACGTATTTTTATATATATTATATATCTTTATATAATTATACGGTTACGTGTATTATTTGACCGTGTTTAGAGCTGTTGATTTAGATTAAGTTCATTGTTTAAAATAATCAATCAGTACCGATTGGTTGTATCGATGTTAATGATTACTTAATATCGTTTGCCAATATCGATATAAAAAACCGGGTCTGCTTATCGTACTCTACCGTTGGACGTGATTGAGTAACACACGCAGACAGACGCATTCCAGTGTTACAACAGTACGGATCTACAATATTACAGCAACTGTTAAAATGAAATTGTGGCATGTGTTTTTTTTTTAGATTTTCCACGCTATTAGCAAATTAGCGTCTGCAAATTTTAACTTTTATCTTGTGGTATTGTATCCTGTATGTTTATATTTTTCTGTAAACATTTATAAAAAAACGTAATAAGTAATTACTTGCTTATTGCTCCCTTCGTTACGTAGTTTCTGAAGGATAAAAACCAATAATAAAACTGTCTGTCTGTCTGTCTGTCGCATCGAAAAGTATATAAAATGTGGTTCTCACCTAGTGGCGGTCAGAAAGAACGCTATAAAGCCTCAAGAGTGCGGCAGCGGTCGCTAAGAGGTCTGTTCATGTCATTTGATGCCTTATTTACTTTTGTATAAGTCTCAAGTTTTATGTCTGTTACCACTACAACAATAATTGGTCACTACTTACGTACATTGATTCCAAAAATTCTTTCTTGTATCTCCAGTAAACATGTATACATCACGGCATTCTAAATACCATAAGATATTATGAATAAAACATTTCAACAAAGATTAACGGAACAACCTACTAAAATTCTATTTAAGTTTTTAAAAACTAAGTTAAGTCTTATACAAGAATTATTTGCTGGAATATTTCTTCATTTACGCGCTATGCGCCACCCACTGATCTCATTGACTTAATTACATAACAAAAACATTTATTTTCATGACATACAATTTTGTCCAAAAAAGCCTTCATTATCATAATATATAATTATTTTTAATAAACTGCGACGGAATGTTTTTAAAATAGTTTGTTGTATTTTTAATGCAAAATAAATATTAATTATTAAAATGTATAAACTACATATTTATCTACTGTTTTGAGTTACTCCTGACATGAGTTATTATGTGCTGAATTCAAATATTATTCTTTATTTATGCAGTATACAATTGCCACGTAGAATAATATAATCAGAAATAAATTAACCTATTACACGGAACCATTGACTTGAATTTACTAGAATAGTTAAAACTGCAGTTTCTCAAAGTTTTACGGTTTTATAAATCAATACAAAACTTTTAAATTTCAACTCTAAAACGTATATTACATTCAGATTTAACTGACTTTGAAATATTTTAAGAAATTTAACTTTTTTAGAAAGATTAATTCATACATATACATAACATAATATTTCAAAATCTATTAACATTTCTTAATCTGTATCAGTAAAATCTATTATTTCTTGAGTTCTTGATTTTATGTCAGTTATAAGTATCTATAAGTATTGGTTTACGTAAATATGAATGAAAACTAACAATATCAAGCTAAATATCTTACACTGTAAAAGTAAAAATGTAAATTAAAGATGTCTTATTGTACCAGGCGAAGTTAGGGCTAAGAAGCCCTATCTAACACTTAAACTGGGGACCGACAGCTTAAAGATAAAGATAAATTCCGAACCAATACCAGCAGCCAGGCAAGTGGGTTACTTGCAAAGACAGGATCTCTCAGCGGTCACCCATCCAAGCAGCAAACACGCTCGACGATGCTTGATCTGGTTATCTTGCGATAGGCGTTGCACTGCCATATTGGAAATCTCCAGATGTTCCTTTTGTAGAATTAAAATTCATACGACTATAGGGCTCTTCTACACGATTCTTAAGTTTCAATCTTAATCTTATGAAGTTTAAATCTGCTAAATTCCAAAACATTTGTGTTGCTAATCTGATCTTTCTCAAATCTGTTTATCTCTTTATGATAGTTTAATCTCGATATCTTAAATGATGCCTGTTAATCCTGAGTATGTTTTTAAATTAAAAATTTTTGATGTGCATAATCATGTCTCATAACTAGAGTGAGAAACGAGACAGTATATGGAAGAAATCTATGTAAGAATATAAATAGTTCTCAATTGTTTTTTTTTATAAACGTACTATACTTTACAGTACCGTGAGAGGTAAAAGTTCCATGTTGTCAATAGAGTACGTCAGTTTATGCTATTCTATTGATATGAATGTAGACTATTATAGATGCTTTGAACGTAAGATTAACCTTTTTGAGCTTCTTCTAAGTTCAAGTCCACTGTTTGATTGTTCAGAACTATTCACAACAAAACTCAGCAAAGGTGAAATAAAAACCCCAAATCCACACTCACAATTACATTTGGCCCATATATTTAGAAAATATATTTGAGCCTATCTGTAAGTTAGAATCAAACAAACTGGAATCACGATGATAAAACTCTCTTTAAATCTTTCAAAAATAAGAAGACTAAGGTTTGAGCTAACTCTATATATCCAAGTTTCCCTCGTTTGTAGTCGTTAATAGACAGACTCAGAAGTTGTGTTGTGTGGCTTGAAGCAAGACTTGTAGACCTCAGTCCTCCTCGAAATATTGTATAAACGCGGGTTAATTACATGACTTATAGACAAGGACCTGCTATTTAATATTCTAGGAATGTTTATACCAGAAGCCATTTCTTTTCTAGCAGTTTGGCAGTACTTAAGATAGAATTGGAGGATTGTGGTTTGGATTAAACTGAAGTGGTAGAACTGGCTTGGACAAGCGTTGACTTCGCGCGCGCGCGGTGTGTGTGTGTGTGTGTGTGGTGTGTGTGTGTGTGTGTGTGTGTGTGTGTGTGTGTGTGTGTGTGTGTGTGTGTGTGTGTGTGTGTGTGTGTGTGTGTGTGCTTGCAATTGTCATTCATTGGTGTATAACTGATTGATAATAATAGGTTGCGTAAATTTTAAGTACGAATAACTTTCCACGTTTATATTGAACTGTAACTGATATAACAAAATGCTTTTTTGTAATACTCGTGATTTATAATAATTTCACTCCTAAAATATAAATTATTACTTTCTATAATTCCATAATATTGATAGTAATAATAATATAAACAATAAAAAATGTTGCAAAAATGAAATTAAATTAAATTTCATTATTTTTACAGGCAGAGTTAGGGCCACAGGGCCCTTTCTTACGCTTAACCTGTTTAAAACCATGTCCTTCTATTTTGCTAATAATTTATATTAAATTATTAAAAGAAAGTTCAGTATACCTTCTTTGTGGATCTGAACTCAGTAGAAGGTCACCACCATAGAGAAACTTACTACATTTACATATTACTCTATGCTGCCACACTTCCTATTGAGCTATTCTGCCCTGTTGATTGACTGTGTCCCAGCTAGAGTTGTGCCAGTGGATTAGACCGTATAATGTCAAACCTGTTCTATCAACCAACTATCAACCAGCTGTCAACCACCTGTCAACCAACACAGTTGTCAAATCCCACCATTGTCAAAATCAAATCAAAATATCATATATATATATATATTTATATATTATTATATATATATATATATATAACGGTGTAAAGATTATAAAATAAATAACACATAAAAGATTATTAAAAAATCGTTTATGATATAGATATATATATTTATATTTACATCATACACCAACCATGTATGAGCACATATTTAAATCAAACTTAAACTTAAATAACTGTATAACAGATGATTGTAATAATGTTAAGGGTAACTTTATATAGGAGTCAAAAATCGAAATTAAAATTTAACTTATTAATAGTATAACATATGACTGTAATAATTTTAAGGATCACTTTATATTGTCAAGTTACCATGGAAAGTATAATTTTTGAAAAGTTTCATTATTTTAGAATAATTTGAAACCACAACAAAAGTCAAAACTCATTTTAAAGAGACTGAATTGTTTGTTATTTAATTATAGTACCCGTTTGTAGATCTTTAAGCCATACACACTACAAATAAATAGTTTAGTTTTAATACTATACATACTAACTAATACTAACTATAAACTATAGTTAAAATAATTACATATTAAAGTATTTTTATTACGTGGTAAGAACTATTTCATCAAATAATTTGTGAGTTATATTTACAAAGCAACTCTACTGAGAAACGACAAAGTGAAATAAAAGCCACAATGTACGGTTTGGTTTCATTGTTTGTGTTTACGCAGTGACTATGTTCTGCTCTTGTTGTTGGATGATGCGGTGTAATGAAGGTTCTACCACCTTGTTTATCTTTTCAGGTAAATGTTTGACCGAGCCAACAAATGAGATTTGACCGAAGTTTATTCATTTCCAACAAGGGTTAATTTATATAAATATTTCTAAGTTCACCCTCTCTTGAGCTACGGATTTTTATATTTACGGTAACACATATCTGATACTTAAATTGTTTATGTTTCATCCACATCTTCTAATAAAGTAAATTAATAATTATTAAACTCCAATATATTACAATTAAAAGATTAAATTACATTTTTATTTGTTTTTTAAAATTAATCTTTCAATATCTCCTGTCACAATTATCTACCAGTTAAAGATGCCGAGGTCAGTGTCGTTCTTACGAAATCAAACATTTATCATTTCTCAAGAGTTTCTCCTAGATTTCCTGTTCTCGACCTAGTCAAATCCACTTAATTAATTAAATTTTTCTTAGCTTCAAAGTGATGAAAATATTTTAAAATATGCTATGAAACGCTTCATTGAGGCAGATTTTGAATGAAACTGTAACCAAAGAGATGTCAAGTAGGCAGCGAGTTGCTTCGTCTGAGTTTCGGTATATCCTGTCGTTACATTAATAAAACAAGAAGTTTGTGAAATTCCTAAAGGGCAAAGTGGAACATTAAATCAACATCTCATTAGGAAATGTTAATGTCGACAGTCCTGTCGAGCAAACCCTTATATTTCGAATTAATGACTTCTTGCCTCTTTCCTTTTATTCCATAACGTGTTAAATACACGATACAGTTTCACGCGCTTTTCTCTCGTGTATTAAAGTTAACCGCCTTTAATTATGCGTTCCAGAAAGTATATACGGAATGCTTTGACTAAAAGCCTTTTTACGATGCTGGACTGTTTTTATTTATTTATTTATTTCAACTTCAAGAAACACATTGGTGGACAGCACAATGTGGCCAATTACACCGTAGCGTATTAAACCAAAGTCAACAATAATCTAACAATCAGTTACTTACAAACTCCAACATTAAAAAAAACTAAATTCTCCTCAAAATCAGTGATAAAACGTTCTAATACACAAACTGCAACACATAAATAAAAAAAATAAACTGCTGCAGAAACGGCCAGATATTATCCAACACAAACAATTCTTATTATAAATGCACAACTGAAAACAAGTATCAAAAAGTTAAATCAATAAAAAATATACCATTAACACAAACTATCAAGAGAAAACACATACTTATAATAAGATTCAAAGTCAGAGATCAAAGCAATGTTTACAAGATTTGATGAGAGGTCAGGGATGATGACAGAATATTGACATCATAAAGCAGACCGTGGTAGACATCATCACAGTAGTAGAGGAGGTAATACACAGATCTGAGTGACCAAACTGACGCCTAAACAAGGCTGGAGTCCAGGACGAAGGGAACCAGAAAGTTCAAACTAACAGTCAGCTGCATTGATTCCAACAATTATGCAGGAGAGCGTAGAATAGGAAAGTTTCTGAAATCTTTGAAATTACATTTGATTATTTTCAGTCACAAGCAGAAGCATCATACACAGACTTGAAATATTGAGCAGAGGCTTCGGATATCGCACGCGCTGCACACCACCTCATCATTGTTGCCAAGCTTATCGCAGTCAAGAGCAGAAGCATCATACACAGACTGTAAATATTGAGCAGAGGCTTCGGATATCGCACGCGCTGCACACCACCTCATCATTGTTGCACAGCTTATCGCAGTCAAGAGCAGAAGCATCTTACACAGACTGGAAATATTGGGCAGAGGCCTCGGATATCGCATGCGCTGCACACCACTTCATCATTGTTGCCAAGCTTATCGCAGTCAAGAGCAGAAGCATCATACACAGACTGGAAATATTGAGCAGAGGCTTCGGATATCGCATGCGCTGCACACCACTTCATCATTGTTGCCAGCTTATCGCAGTCAGAGCAGAAGCATCATACACAGACTGGAAATATTGAGCAGAGGCTTCGGATATCGCACGCGTGCACACCACCTCATCATTGTTGCCAAGCTTATCACAGTCAAGAGCAGAAGCATCATACACAGACTGGAAATATTGAGCAGAGGCTTCGGATATCGCATGCGCTGCACACCACTTCATCATTGTTGCCAAGCTTATCGCAGTCAAGAGCAGAAGCATCATACACAGATGGAATATTGAGCAGAGGCTTCGGATATCGCACGCGCTGCACCCACTCATCATTGTTGCCAAGCTTATCGCAGTCAAGAGCAGAAGCATCATACACAAACTGGAAATATTGAGCAGAGGCTTCGGATATCGCACGCGCTGCACACCACTTCATCATTGTTGCCAAGCTTATCGCAGTCAAGAGCAGAAGCATCATACACAGACTGGAAATATTGAGCAGAGGCTTCGGATATCGCATGCGCTGCACACCACTTCATCATTGTTGCCAAGCTTATCGCAGTCAAGAGCAGAAGCATCATACACAGACTGGAAATATTGAGCAGAGGCTTCGGATATCGCACGCGCTGCACACCACCTCATCATTGTTGCCAAGCTTATCGCAGTCAAGAGCAGTAGCATCATACACAGACTGGAAATATTGAGCAGAGGCTTCGGATATCGCACGCGCTGCACACCACCTCATCATTGTTGCCAAGCTTATCACAGTCAAGAGCAGAAGCATCATACACAGACTGGAAATATTGAGCAGAGGCTTCGGATATCGCACGCGCTGCACACCATCTCATCATTGTTGCCAAGCTTATCACAGTCAAGAGCAGAAGCATCATTTGCGGTCTTCAGCAAAATTTTTGAAAAAGCTTTCTTCACTCGATGTGTGATTTTTTTTGAAAAAACACAACCTACTATCAGCAAACCAATTCGGGTTCCGAAGTGGAAAGTCAACAACTGACGCAGTAGTTCGTCTGGTCGACATGATAGTAGAAGGAATGGAAGATCGAGGAGACACGTTGAGTGTATTTCTCGACCTATCGAAAGCATTTGACTGTGTTGACCACCATTCCCTCATTCTCAAATTGGGACATTACGGGGTGCGAGGAGTGCCACTCAAGTGGCTCGAATCGTACCTTAGTGATAGAAAACAATTTGTTGGAATTTCAGACGTCCGATCTGAAGGGAGAGAGCTTTATTATGGAGTTCCCCCAGGGCTCCATCCTGAGTCCTCTACTCTTTTTGATCTACGTCAATGATGTTGGTTCATCGGTAAGCCGCGGACAACTCGCCCAGTATGCCGATGACACGACTCTATGCTTCAAAGCGAATTCAAAAACAGAACTCGAAGAGATTACATTCATTAAAACTCAACAATGCGATCCAGCATTTCAATGAACTCAACCTCAGAACAAACCCAACGAAATAAAACATTCATTCAATTTTGCCTGAGACAAACGAACTCAGGCTCTAGTCCCACTGTCATGTTGAATGAGACTGAGATCGAAGAAGTCTACTCAACAAAATTCCTTGGAATACACCTCGATCAAGGGTTGACATGGGATTTTCATGTAGACAGCGTTTGTTCCAAGGTATCCTCAGGCATTTATGTTTTGAGGAGACTGTCCGAGTATTGCCCGACTCAGGTGCTGATGACGGCGTACTATGGACTAATCTACCCACACCTCTCCTATGGATAGGTTTTGTGGGGGGGTTGCTCAAAAACAAATGTTTCCAGAATCTTCTTACTGCAAAAAAGAGCAGTCAGAATCATTGCCAAGCTGCAAAGGAGAGAGTCGTGTAAGCCAGCATTCAAAAATCTGAAACTGTTGACACTACCCTGCCTCTACGTATTAGAGACATGCCTTTTTTCATGTCAAAATGCGAAACCATAAGAGGTAGTAACATACACTCTTACGCAACAAGGGGCAGGGAGAACTACCGAACTGGGAGACACAGAACGGCAGTTCATGAACGTTTACCGTCACAGGCGGGAGTTCAATTCGTCAACAAATTGCCAAATTCAATCAAAAATGCCCCAATGCTCAAAGCATTTAAAAACCGTCTGAAAACTGCGTTGATTGCAAAAGCATTCTACAGCACAGACGAGTTCATGGCACACCATTGGGAGACCACCCAATTGGAAGACTGATTAGGTGAAAGAGTGGGACAATTCGAATGATTGGGAATGAATAAATGTTGACAATGTATGTCTAAAAGGGATTGAGATGTAAGAATGAGTGGAAAATTTTTAGTTTAAACAAATATAATGACGATTGCCATACAGTGTTATATTTTCTAACGCAATAAAACATTTATTTATTTATTTTATTTATTTATCATACACAGACTGGAAATATTGAGCAGAGGCTTCGGATGTCGCATGCGCTGCACACCACTTCATCATTGTTGCCAAGCTTATCGCAGTCAAGAGCAGAAGCATCATACACAGACTGGAAATATTGAGCAGAGGCTTCGGATATCGCATGCGCTGCACACCACTTCATCTTTGTTGCCAAGCTTATCGCAGTCAAGAGCAGAAGCATCATACACAGACTGGAAATATTGAGCAGAGGCTTCGGATATCGCACGCGCTGCACACCACTTCATCATTGTTGCCAAGCTTATCGCAGTCAAGAGCAGAAGCATCATACACAGACTGGAAATATTGAGCAGAAGCTTCGGATATCGCATGCGCTGCACACCACTTCATCATTGTTGCCAAGCTTATCGCAGTCAAGAGCAGAAGCATCATACACAGACTGGAAATATTGAGCAGAGGCCTCGGATATCGCATGCGCTGCACACCACTTCATCATTGTTGCCAAGCTTATCGCAGTCAAGAGCAGAAGCATCATACACAGACTGGAAATATTGAGCAGAGGCTTCGGATATCGCATGCGCTGCCACCACTTCATCATTGTTGCCAAGCTTATCGCAGTCAAGAGCAGAAACATCATACACAGACTGGAAATATTGAGCAGAGGCCTCGGATATCGCATGCGCTGCACACCACTTCATCATTGTTGCCAAGCTTATCGCAGTCAAGAGCAGAAGCATCATACACAGACTTGAACCTTGAACACACCTCCTTGTGCAACACCATAATTTAACTGCAACTCTTTGCTCAAGACACCATCCATCTTTACAACCTGCTTTCTGCCATTACAAAAATACTTGCCAGTTCAATGCATTGCCTACAATACCGAAAATCCTTAATTTATTTAATAAAATATTTAGATCAATTTAATCATGGTTTTTTTAGTCTTAGTACACAACCAACACATACTTGTTCTGGTTAATTGAATCCACAATACATTTAAAATGCCTATCAATGGCATTGTAACAGCCGCGTAAAAAGGTACGAATCACACCACATGTCTTGTAACAAGATACGAGTAACAAATCACATATCGTGTAACAAGGTACGAGTCACACCACAAGTCAAACTAGTTCATTCATATGAGATTTTAATATTTAACTTTTATTATTCATGGAGTTAAAGAAAAAGTAATGTAGTGGAAACTTAGTGCTCAAATTCGGTGACAAGATGTGATTTTACAGCACTGAACCCTTTACGTGGTGTGACTCGTACCTTTGTTACACGAAAAGTACGTGACTCGTACCATGGTACGCGATACGTGGTGTGACTCGCAACTTGTTTCGTGACACGTGACGTGACTCGTACCTTCTTACGCGATACGTGGTGTGACTCGTAACTTGTTGTTACACGTGGTGTGACTCGCACCTTGTTACACGTGGTGTGACTCCTATCTCGATACCCTACAAGTTGTGTGACTCCTACCTTGTTACGTGTTACGTGAACTTTAAATTGAACACGAAAAGATTCCTTTAGAAGTAATTTTCATTATTCGAACAGGCAAGGACATCAAATTGGAATTCAACAGATCGTCAGTATTTGTGAATATTACTGTAGATTGGTACTCTTAATTATGTATTTATTTATTATTGAATCATATGTGTGTGTAAAGCAGAAAGTATTAATTTTAAAGAATTTAAAACCAACTCGAAGAAGTTTTGTTTTGGTTATAAATACTATCATTATTACGGATCAAGAAGAAACGGTTTCGCAAAAATTGCCCCTAAGCAAGGATTTTATCAGAGCTCATTCCCGTATAGAGCTGCACAGTTATTGCTTCGGGGAAACGGCACATTTCTGACTTTCGATTGCTCCAGGCTATTAAACAAGAAGTTATGCCTTCTTAGAACATCATTGCTTGCTTTATTCTGGTGATATTTGTCTTTCATCATTTTTATTGCGACCAAAATGACAAGACTTAATTTTAAAGTATTTGATTGTTTTATATTTTTATATAGAAATCTGCCCAGAGGGAAAAGAAAGTATATGAGAATCAGCCAAATTGCAAATTTA
>NW_025785134.1:0-20791 GCF_021130785.1 Homalodisca vitripennis | reverse complement strand
ATGTTTCGTATGAAATTCTGTCTAATTTCCATAACTGTGAGTAATAGAGTCCGACTATAGGAGGTGAGAGCTTGTTTATTCATGTAATTAGACCCCAGATATGTAGATAGTCTCTGGGTCAGCCGAGCACTACCAGGGGTGTGTTCCGTAACTCACCTAATACGTAGACGCCATTAGTTCATTACAATACATTATTTTAGATTCACTTTATAGGTCATGGTCATCGCGCCACATAAGTTATGAATAACTGTAACAAGTATCAATTACTTTACCATTCACTAGTAAATAGTATTCATAGTTTTTAGTAACAAAATTCGAAAGTTTACTAACCGAGAATATTGATTTACCATTTTCTTACCAATAAATCTTGAAATAAACACTTGTCTCTCGTTGCCCGTATAGTGTTGAGAAAATTTATGTATTTGATTTAGGACTACAGGGCTGTAAATTAAAACTTATCACTCACCAACAGTTATAATTGCTAAATGTATTTATACCATTACTACGTTAGCAGTAAATTACTTTCCTGGTTACTTCAATGAAACGATAAGAAATCTTAACTTCGCTAATAAATTAATGAAAGGGAAACTGTTATTTTGAATTTAAATTTAAAGCATATTACATAAAAATTTAAAAAAAACCTAAAATGGCTAGAAGGCCGTCTGTAGTTTTTGATAAATCTGAGTTAGAAACACTTAAATAACCAACGAATAGCAAAAATTAAGTTTTAATGGCAAAAATATTTTAAAAAACAAACACATAAACACACTGGGTCACATTTTCCAAATTCACTAAGTTTAACCTAAATTTATTTAGCAATACACTTTTTAACAATATCGTCAAAGAAAACGTTGTAAGCAATGAATGGACAGGATTATAATTTAAAAAATAAAAATCTATTATCCACAACCATTTATATAGTTGAAATCTCTACCTATATAAAATAAAACCAAACAATAATGGATTTTGATCACACCCTAACGCTATTTGGTACACCCAACGTGTCACAGCACATAGTTCTTAAAAAAATTCAAACGAAAATTATTTAAAACTATTATTAGGTATCTTCTAACTAATTCACAAATTCTTGCACAGGATTTTTTGCTATGAAAAGCATTACAAGTACACAAACTTGAAAAAATATAAATATACGGGCACACACTTATGCAAAATAATCTGTATAAATTGTATGAATGATTTATAGTTGTCATGAATGATTTATTGAATATTAAGCTGTTTTATACACAACATACGGTAATTCTTATGAATATAAAATTGCCTTCCCTGGTTCTGAAAGCAAGAACAATTCTGGTTTCAAATGCTCCCACAGCAAGAATAAGTTGTTCTTCTGGGAAATTATAGCATTTCTGGTTCTTACCATCAAATCTTCTCTCGTTGTAGACCTCATCTGATACACAATACGTTCGAGTCTTTTCCTCAGATAATAATCTGTTACAGTAGGATAAGTAGATCTAATAGGTCAATATTAAACCCTGTTCCTCCACTACCTGTGTGTTCCATTGTTGATGAAACACTTCATCCAGCTTGTTTCTTACATAATTATAAAAGTGTGCAGTTGCACCAACCACATTATTTGCCTTATTTCTTGAGAAATATATGTCAGCAAGTTGGGAAGTTCATGCAAAATAAAATTATGATATCATCTCCTATCAATTTACTCTCATCTAAAAAGAATGGTTCTACAATTCTATCCCGGTAGGCCTCTTTAGGATCTTTATAATAAACTGATTTTAAGAGCTAATCACCCTCAAAAGAAATAAAAATTACGTTTTCATTGCAGGTAATATCAATATAAACATTTAATAACAGTCCAATAAGTCATCTCAATCCAATGGCATCCTTAATAGTTGACTCATTACAATTTCATCATTATAAAAACGTACCTTTCTTGCTGTACTGATGACACTTGATAATTCTGAATTTAAAAGTAATGTTCTCAGTCCACAAAAATAAAGAAAATACTTCAATCAGAAAAAAATTAGTAAATAATTTGCAGATATTTGAATTACCTTATTTCTGATGGTAAAGAAAGTTGAAAAGAACCCAAGGAGTTACAGGTGAGGTATTGGGGGCCAGCATAGATTGAAATGATAATTATATTTAGCAGCGGAGAGGGCCTCTGGAACTCAATGTTCACTTAAATCATCTCATATTTAACCATATATCAAGGATTAAGTCTAAATATGATGATTAATCAGTATCTGTAACTGTAACCAGATTAATCAGATTAACTGTAACCAGAGATAGGACCTTGGAATACAACCGCCAGTTTTATCGTGGAAAGCCAACAAGTTTTGGTGTATGGAAACTGGGAATCGGGCATAAATAATTTTAGTAAATCTCCATAGATACCTTCTATTTTAAACGCCTCATATCTAAATTGTGTCTATTGCATTAACTATTCCCTCTGTAACACAGAGCATTACCGCTTTGATTCACCATATTACAAAATATCTTTATCACAAAATCCAATTATTATAATTGGTTAGATAATACTAACTCACAAAAATAAATTTACTATAAATGAAGATGGTTATCGTCATATTTTTTAGTTTAATGTTTTATAACCTAAAACGTTAAATAGTGAATAAATACTATATTGTTGATTAAAGTTTTCATACATATTGAAACTTTAAAGATTTATATATTTAAAAACGTTATTTGTGAGGGGGATTTTTACGATAGGAAAATGGCATTATGCACCGCCAGGGACAGATGTTCGCCCTGGTGTGTGGGACTCTCACCCACTAAAAACCTACCGGTCCAGGCATTTGAAACCCTCTCGGGAACGCATCTCTGCAACTACTTCAAGAGGGTGCCATCGTTCGCACAATGGGCATTACTTCATTCTAAAATCCACCGAAATGAGCTATTCTGGTGCTTTATAGCTGCTCTCTTCTCTTCTCTTTTGCCTTAGCCTTGCAGAACGCAGCGACAGCGCTCCACGATTCGGGACTGGTAAACTCTCTTCTATAAGGGTCTCCGGCGAAACACGCCAGATAACTGCCTCCAGCTCCCTTCTCTCCGTTTCCCACCTTCTACATTTGAAGAAGGTGTGCAAAACATCGTCCGAATACCCGTACTGGCATTCCGGACTCAGGATCTTCCCCCATTCTGTTAAGGTAGAAGCCGAAACAACCGTGCCCAGTGAGAAGCTGGGTAAGGTAAAAGTCTACCTCTCCATGCTGTCTTTCGTCCATCCCCTCAGATCACCTATGAGCCAAAAAGACCAACGTCCTCGACTCTCCGTCCTCCCATCGAGTTTGCTACACATCCATTGTGTGCGAACGGGCAGCAGCACGGCTGACAGTGCCATTCCCATCGTAGACACGCTTCCGCTCAAGAGCAAGAAGATCGATGGGAATTACCCCCGCAATCACAAGGACGGCCGGCTCCGAAACGGTACGATAGGCAGATGAAATCCGGAGGGCTCCTCTCCTCTGCACCGCCACGACCTTCGTCCTGTAGCGCTTCTGCCGCAAGGCATCCGCCCAGATCTCGCAACCGTAGAGGATAACCGAGTTCGTCACGGACATTGAGGACTCGGCGCTAACCCTCCGCGGGTCCACCGATGTTGGTCATGAGCCTACTCAGATTGGCCACAATCCTTTCAGCTTTCCTCAGCCGCACAGGTGATCTGGTCCCAGAATGTCATATGGGGAATCCATTCTCACTCCTAGATACTTGACGCAGCGTTTTGGTATCGATGAGCTCCGTGTTGACGTTTAGCTGCACGACGGGATCTATTCTCCTCCTGGTGAGAAGCATGATCTCTGTCTTCTCGGTGGCCAAAGTCCATGCTCACCCATCCAGCAGAGTATTCGCCTCAGAGCTAGACTTTAGCAATCTCTGCACCTCATGCAACTCTCTCGCGGTTATGACTACGGGCAATGTCATCTGCATAACCAACGAGGGAAGGTTGTCGTGCGGCATTCTCCATACGAAGAATCCCGTCGTTACATTATGTTCCACAGGTCTGGGCCAAGAATCGAGCATTGGGCAGCACCTGCCGTCACTTCCCTACTACGAAGTCCGTCCAACGTTCCAAAGACCAGTTTCCGATCCCTAAGGTAGTTATTTAGCAGCCTCAAGAGATACGGTGGAATCAAAAACGTGGACTGTAGGGCACTGAGCATGTCAGCCCAACTGGCCGATTTAAAGGCGTTCCTTACGTCCAGTGTTACCAGCATTACCAGTTTGCGGTACCGGTGGTCTCCCTGCTATACTGACTAGAAGGCTCTGACAACCTCGCCGATAGCACCAATCGTAGAACGACCCGTGCGGAAACCGAGGAAGTTTCCCCGCTGTGTCCAGCATGCAGAGAGGTCTGTATGCGGACGGGCTTGCGGGGTCTCCTTTTCCCTTGCTGACCAACACCAGGCGCTGGATCTTCCAACGAGGAGGGAACACGCCTTACAGCAGGGCAAGCGGTTATTCATATTAAGCAACAGCTGCGGTGAACCACTATCCACTGCTCTCAGCACTTCCGCTGGGATTTCCATCGGGCCTGAGAGCTTTCCGGACAGCGCATCGAAGCGATGGCGCTATTCAGCTTCTGGTTCACTGATCGGAGGTAACCTCTTCGGGACGAACTGCGATATGCTCCTCCGGCCTAATCTGGTGAGGACGGAAACAGAGCATCAACTATTACCTCCAGTTGGGCTGCGCTCATGTTAGGGCTAGCAGATTGGGTACCTAGCCGTCGCATGACGTTTTGGTAGCCCAATCCCCAAGGATCGGCGTTTAGATCGTCCTTGAGCTCCTTCCACCTGGAGGCCTTGCTCACCGTGATCGCCTGCTTGAGACCCTCTACGGGCATCCCTATACTCTTGCATTAGAGCTTCGGGAACCAGGCCCCCCTCCTTCTTCCCCCGGGTGAACCTTCCGTATAAGCCTCAAACAAACTCTCCGTCGATTGGCGATATCCTCCGTCCACCAGTAAGCCGAGGGTTAGCAGTTAATTAAGTTACTATTAAGCATTTGTGAGGGTTATCAGTTTATTAAGTTACTAAAGATATGCTGAACTAGGTAATATTATTTATTTAGAAGTTTGATTTAATTTTAGGTTTTAAGGCTGTTTTTGGACTTTTATTTTAGTTCATTACAGAATTATTTTAGTTCTAGCTCACAATATCAGCTATGTCATATTTCTCATAAACAGAATTTGAAAGGTTAGTTTGAGTACGTTTGTAGAGAAAAAGTCATGAAGCATCAAATCCACAAGTTTGTCGTCGTTAATGAAAATTAAAAGAAAAATGGGCCAAGTTACTGATCCTTGCGGTACTCACTAACAACAGCATCGAGCTGTGAAGCATCTTCATAAATTTCGTTCAGACTCATAATCATAATACAACTGTGTGGCCTTTCTACATCACTAAAACTAATCTTCATTAATAAAGTCATTTATAATGGCGTTGCGTCAGTCTTGTAGGGAATGATGAACATTTTGCTACTCAAATGAGTACCATGCAGCTATTTGTTCCCGTCGGTTATGGATCAACTTGAAAGAGTGTGCATGTAAAGCTTCTTCCATTGTTTTATTCTCATTGAAATCGCTTCTCCCTACATTTATATTATCTTAACTTTGTTCTTAAGGCCGCGTGTTGTTTCCCATTATATGTTTCCAAATGGATCTTGAATGTCTGAACTCATTTCTGGCTATGATTTTGTAAGATACCAGGGATAATCTGATGGGGTTTCCTTGTGGGAAGAAGTTTCTTGAATAACACTTTCGTTGTGTTTCAGAGAAACGGTTCCTGCTCCTCTAAAAGCGCTCTTAACTTCTTGGAAGTGTCTTCAGTAAACTTTTTATTAATACATGTAGGTAAAACTTTAAGTTCTAGCCTTATCATCTTCAAAGGCAGGATAATAGTCACATGCTAGAATGTTTACGATACATGAAGATATTTTAGATTCCTTTTCTTGATTTTTTGGTAATATGTGACTTGCAAATTTGTTACCATCTTCAGTCATGGCTACAATATTCATTATATAAATATATTCAATGTCAGTCAATGCTCTACTTTACTTTGAATGACACATAAATTTGCTGATTTCGGTTCACCCTCTACCATACCGTATAATCACAGTCTCAATCTGTTAAAAAAATTCGTATTTTCTGCCAACACCTCGGTTATTGTTAAATAATTATTGAATCAAAATAGGAGTAGCAGCCTTTAAAAACTAGATAGAATGAAGAAATCGACGTGGTTCAAGAACGTCAGTGCCACCCCTAGCAGTCACGCGTGTGACAAGATTGATATATCACGGTATCAACAGTCACGACAAGAAGCCTACAACTCACCGTCTCATGTGGCTGTGTTTACAACTTCCTCTGTCCTCCACAAGGTGGAGATTTAATTGTAATTTTATTCTGATCTCCACTTTTAGTTGCTTTATTCTTGCTTTAAAATAATTACAATTAATGTTCTTATAAATATAATTGGATTGACCAAAATTGTTCTTAATTTATTAGTTAAGACTAAATCTCGAAACGACTGAACCTATTTGGCCAAGCCCTTTGTATCTACATTGAAGCGGCAAGGAAGGTTGGAAAAGAGAAAAAAGCAAATTTTTCCCGAAATATTGTACAATTTGTTAAAATTTATTTACGAAGTCAATTTAAAGTCAGCTGGCACTAAAGAGCTGTTGGAATTTCAGCTGCAATTCACCAAAGAGGCAAAAACATTTTTTTACATTAAAAAGTATTTAGAAAATATTAAATATACAGTGGATTTTAATAATGGTGTAATGGAGATTACATAGACGAAGTTTCTATCTAGTTTTTACTGAGCCACTGACAATTTCACGCGTTGAGGATACTACTTAAACGCTGGTGTAAAACACCCTTTAAACATCAAATTTGTAAATATTTGCACTAAGTTACTCAAAAAAAGTTTCCCTTTGATTTTGTGTGTGACATTTTACTATAGTGGAGAAACATGATCTCAACTGTGGAACCATATATAAAGTAGACCACGAGTAAACGCTGAAACTCACATTTAGACCCTAGTCACTTTTTAGCCGTACAACAAATGTATATTCGTTGGGACAGAAAAGCAAACACTAATTATGGAACTTGAAATATTTGAACCTGAAGTAGATTGTAAAGAGCTGATAATAGACGCGTTTTAACCTAATTAAGACTTGAAAACCAACACGTGTATATTTCCTTGATTGCGACAATTTCAGTTGTAGGAATCGTAAACAAATTAGACGAGAAGTTGAATTAAACTGCCAGAACTAACGTTTTAATAGCGCTGTAGTTTTTAAGTCATACATAAGTATATATATTTTCCTCATCAGGACCAAAAGGCAAATGTAAATAATTATGGCACTTGAAATATATTACACAAGAAGTAAATTAAGAGAGCTTAATGTAGAAGTTGTTTCGAAGTTAGTACATATTTTCTGGACTGAGTCACAAGGCAAACTCTATTACAGCACTGTAATAAGCTTGGAGTGATAGTTAATTCAAACAAGCTGAAATTGAAAGTTTTTGGATGAATTAAGTTTTAATGCCCTATATTTTTTTTTTTTTCAACAAATCCCCAATATAAAACCTTTCCTAAAGAGTATTAGTTTTGAATCTAGTCATCATGAATACTGAAATAATATGTCCCTGACATGTCTAATTCTGTTTTTCAACAACATCATAAGGTTTGTTACTTTTCTACTGTTACTTCTAAATTCTTTGAGACTACGGCTTCGATTTTGATAATTCCGAGTGAAGCCGCAGATAATGCAAGTTAACTATATTTATCCTTGAAAATTTCATTTTACAATACTTTCCGCAGCCTATATTGTTAAACTTGTGTATATGTATGTACGTTTAGTAACTTTTAATAAATATTAAAAACGTAATTTTCCTTGACAATTTAAAACAAATTTAGCGTTTTTTAAAAATATGAAATATAGTTTTGTTCTGTAGTTGTTGAAGAAATTCTGTTAGTCAAGTACCCCTATTAGTTGAGTTATTCGCGGAAACTCCGTTAAAAATAGATACAAATTTGATATGTTTGTAACGAAATACGGTACTATGTAAAAATTAAAAACATAAAAGGTATTATTAGGCTTTACACCAGTTAAATAATTACATCTTAGTCTCAGGTGACAATAGTTCACACAATGTTTATTTAAAATTTTCAAATTAATATAATTTATATTATTTTTAAATTAATTGGAAATTAAAACAGTATAATACAATTATAAGCTAAATAAAGTGTTATAAATAAATATGGCCCATTTATGAATAGATTTTTTAATAACATATAAGCAGCAAGAGTCGAATCTTTTGAAAGATTAAATTAATGTACTATAATATGTAATCATGATTGGATGGAAGAAGATGAAAAGAAATTTAAAGTCATTAATCCATCAAGTAGAAAGGAATAAAATTATTAATCCTCTTGTACTTGTAAATCAGGGCTGGATCATTGTTGGATCTCTTCCTTCTTTTCAGTAATCCGCCAACAAGATTAACCCTCCTCTAGCGGCCTGATGCCACAGGTTGAAATTTATCGCTTCCTTTCATTTAACTACATAAAAACGCTTCATTAAAAATTTCTTTTTATTAAACAATATTATGGAAAAACTAACCCATCGTACATGTTGCATACGTCATCATCGGAAGTAACTAAAACTAATTTAAACAGTAATATAAAAAATGAGTTTCGGAAGTTAAAAAAATCTGTTAAATACATAAGGGTCAAGTAAACATTATATGCATAAAATTAATAAATACCAATCATTGTAGTTCATTACGTAAAATCATATTTTTTCCAGTTTTATTATAGGTTAATTATTTAGAACGTATTAAAAAACAGGATTTATGGAAAGCGAATTAAAATAATGTATTCGAATCACATATTATACTACTTAATAATGCATTCTTCAATAAGCATTGTACATCGGATATAAAGTCAAATAACTTAAAAGATTATTAATCTTAAAGTCGTTAAAATATAGGAAAATGTGTAATTATAAACTCTAGAATCTTTAACTTTTAGTCACCCAGAAATCGAGTTATAATTTGTGGAAACTTTAGGGACAGGGATTGTATTAAATACATTCTAATTACAATATTTTGGAGGAATTTTAAATATCAAATTATATTAGTTGGAAATGCAAAGTTTTTATCAATTAAACGCTCTTCATTTATAATAAATATTATCTGGATATGCTTCAATAAATATATATGTTTTTCAATAAAAAGCAACACACAGGTACATTTCTGACGTCATATAATAATTAACTTCCGATATTCCATTTATCAATCCGATATAGATTTCTCATATGGTTTGCAAAAAATGGGTAATATAATCATATTTTCAGTTAATTTATATAACATTATATTGAGACACATTATATTCTTTGCAATAATTGAGCTGTCATGTTCCTCATGAAATTAACTGAAACAAAATAATAAATACAATAACTATGATATATCTTAGCTTTAAATATTTCTGTGAATATATTCAAATATTTAAAATTAAATTATAATATAATAATATTTTTTTTATTATATTACAAATATAATAACATATATTATAACGTATTGAATATGCAACGAGGTAAGTAACTCATAATAATTTAGCCTATTTAAAAAAATTACATTTACAACGTTACATTCTTCAGCTTTTGGAGGGTCTAATTACGTTCTGAAAATAACTTTCTCTTTCTCTCCAACTTCAACTCGAAAAATAAAAAAATTCATCTAAATGTTTTCATTATTACCCAAAGACACTCGCATTAATTGAAAGTATTTTTCCCCCCTTGGGGCGGCTTACTGCCATGCACTTAAGCCTCAAGGGCTTTTTGCGCACCCTGGAAACACACAACCGAGGCCCACCAGTCTACAATTTCAGCAGTTTCCACACCGCCGAAAACAACCTATCAAGTCCTCCTGGAAAAATTAACCACCCCTGTCCAAACTACCAAAGATGGCATACCGCTCTCTTGCTATTGCGGGGCAATCAAAGAGCAGGTGCTCAGCAATCTCCTCCTGCTCATTACACCTTCTACAGAGCGGATCCTCCTGAAGGATGCCGACTCTGTGAAGATGCTTCCTCAGGTGACCATGCCCCGTAATGAGGCCAATAACCTGAGAAGTCATTGATCTGTTTAATGAGAGAAGGGTCCGAAGCCACCCTGGAGGAAGGTGACTGTAATACCATTCTACTCATTCTCAAACCCGGATGCGACCTCCACCTTCTCTCATGCTCCGCGTGAATCCATTTCGAGACAACCCTAGAGGATTCACACCTTGGAACACCACAGAACGGTTGAGGGGCCCGTCATAATTTTCGCTGAGCCCCTGTTTGGCCAGGGCATCCAGCTCTTTTCGTTCCCAAGAATCCCCTCATGACCAGGAACCCAACAAACAGTTACATTGTTGATTCTGGCAAGGGAGGAAAACGGCCTGATAGCAATCCCAAACCAGTTTGGATTTGATCACGCAAGAGTCCCAGCGCCATCAGCGCTGCCTGACTGTCCATGAAAAATATTAAATCGTCTTGCTCCTATATCGCAGACGAAGATTCCTCAAGAGCACATTCCATAAAAGCTGCTAGCGACCTCCGCTTGAAAGACTGTCGGATACACGGACACATAGGGACCACCAGCTCCCTATATGGTCTCACTCCCAGAATTCCAGCGCCTGTGCCGCTTTTTGTTTTAGAGCCCTCTGTGAACCATTCGAGCTACGCTGGTGGAAGAGGTTTCCTTCCTTCTGATCAATCATCCCTAGAGGGTACAATAATCCTAAAGGGTTTGTCAAAGGAAAACGTTTGTGGCATCTGATCAGATATCATGTACAGAACATCCTCCTGTATCAGGGTGCTAATTCTGCACTGCCCACCGCTGCAGCCCGACCAGAGTCCCATCTGCTGAATACAGTAGGCCACTCTTCCTGGCCATAGCCCGAATGGACAATTTCCAGGGGTCGAGGTTAAGACAACAGTCCAGAGCCGCGCCTGGCGCACTAGAAAAATCCCCAGTGATAGCAAGGCAGGCCATCCTTTGGTATACCCGCCAGACGAGCTACCACCGTCTTGGCCTCCGTTTTTGGCCACCAGACGACAGCTCCGTACATTAGTGCAGGTCCTGAATCATCTGTCGCCTCCTGGTAAGGCAACCACAGCAGCCTTGGTGGGGTTTGAACAGCGAGGCCAACCTCATCGCACCAATTTCCCACCATGTTCAGAGCAGCATTGGTTAGTTCCGTGATTGTTTGTGTTGAACTTGCCATTCACAAGAATCATGATATCATCTGCGTACCCCTGTGCAAAGACACCGCTGCTATTCAAAGAATTTAGCAGGTCATCCACAACCAGGTTCCACAGAATAGGAGAGAGGACGCCGCCCTGCGAACAGCCCCTCATAGTCTTCGCACAAACACTTACTCCCATGAGGGTTGTGACGACAAACCCTGTCCGTGAGCAAGGCCCTTATCCAGTCACACACCTGACCATCAACACCACGTCCTTGAGACCGCATTGATGATCGCCCTGAGTGGCTATATTGTCAAAGGATCCTTCGATGTCTAGAAAGACACCTATGGATACCTCTTTTTGCCGCCAGCGTCTTCTCAATCCTGAAAGTATTACTATGGCATAGATAATTAGCTATGGATAGTGGACGGAAAGTAAACCTGAGGTAAAAAAACATTGTGCATTTAAAAACAGGCCGTATAATGCTCACTGAATTACAATGACCAGTAATAAAAAGCAGTAAGTAACCCTTATATTTTGGTGAATTTTACGTTGTAATGCTAATAATAAAACAATATTTATATTCTTTTTAATAAAATAATTAAATTTATGTCTATACCATGTAATTTACTTATTGTATTGTTTTACCCGACCATGTTAAAAATTCAAAGTAACAAGATTTAGTTACACACAAGTTTAGACAAAAATGTTTATACCATAACATAAAGCTGTGTTTTCAAAGTACTCATAAACATAAAACAGTTATATTACAACAAAGTATCATATGATGGTATGTGACGTAATTATTCCAGGTAACTAATTAAGAAATCAATTTTACATTTTACGGGAAAATCCTCTAGCTAACTTTTTAATATAACGCATATAAGGAAGAATGATTTTCAAAACACCTAAATCTTATCAATGTAAAAAACTAGCGTAGTGTTAAAGAAATGATTAATAAACCCTTTGCTGTATGTGTGAATAGTAAAATAAAATAAAAATAGTTATAGGCCTATCGTTTAACAACTAAAATAAATATACTTTGAAGTTACTTAAATGATTACAAAATATACTAAACATTTATCCTAAATTCCCACAACGAGAATTTTTTTATGTAATATAATTATAAAACAATATGCATTTCCTTTATAAAAAAACATTGGGCAACACAAATAAGTGTTACACATTTATAGTTTGGAAACAGCTTTCATTATTTTTTCTTAAACAAAGTTAATGGCAAATTTATTTTTAGATACATCTATAATATTACTCTATAGGCAATTATCAGTGGGACAAGAATTTACATTCAGAAAACCATAGTTTTATCTATACAAATACAATTCTTACATAATCTCCTTTCCATTAATACTATAAAGTGTATTAGATATGAAAATAATAAGTGCTTATAATAATATAAGTCAAGATTTTATGTTGGTTTTTGTATTTCTGTCTGCACCATGCATCATATTTCAAGGTTCCAGTAAGTTCTTCTGTAAGATAACGGAACTACATAATCCAAAATCCATTTATATTAAAGTAACGTTAAGCCAGAAAGTTCTGAAGCGTCTGTCTCACAAGTGTTTCAGTAAGTTTTGGACAAGTTGAGACAAAAAATATAACTTTCCTGTTAATAAATTATATACGACAATTCTCCCTCGTCTTCGGACAGACACCGATACAAGTGGGACTATATTTGTAAGTTCTGTCCAAGTGCACCATATAATACATATCTTAACGAACCTAAATATTCATTTATATTCAAATTCAAAAATTGTATATGCCATTATAGTTTCAATGTCCAATTTTTTATATCACATATTATGTACTCTTTACAGATAGTCATCATACAAACTCTTTAGGAATAAAATGATTAAATTGATTTGAACTAGATTTTTAACGGGATTAAGCATAATAGAATACTTTTCTCTTGTATTGAAATAGGTTTTTAATGTATAAAGATTGTAAAAAATATATGAAAACACCATAATATTGTTTAAACCACAAGAGTTTTAAAAAATCTACAAACTTTGAGCTATTTTGCACAGCTGTCTTAAATATTTTAAAGCTACAAACATATTTTCAAGTCATGAAATGAAAATTAATTTTACAAATGCAACATCCTCAACTAATTTAATATGTAATATTACAATTATATATATATATATATATTAGCAGCAAACTTTAAAAAACTCGAATACCTTATTAGAATAAAAACCTAGATTTTCTATTCAATAAACTCTATCCACGCATTCTTCGGCATTTCCAATCTCAATAAGGAATTTCATAGAAACATACGTAAGTTAGTAAATTACAGAACAGTGTCATTTGATTAAATTTCACAGTATATTTAGTTTGTTTTCAAATCTGTATTTTTTTTAGATTAGTTTCCATCGTTAATACCCATAAGACAAATATAACATAATTATTTAAAATTTTATTTTTATTCTTAGTTTCAAATAACTATATAGTGTGTGTGTGTGTGTAAACGTTTTATATATATGTGATTAACTTCTATAGAGATTTAAATAATTTTAAACTGTAAAGGTCTCAATCAAATATGCAGATATCAATAATATCCGTATGCTACTTATTTATACAACATTATACTTTCTATTTTACATATATTGATAAGGTAGAAAGTGTACTCCACACCACGGTCATATTAACAGACGTCGTTAATGTTGCAGGCCAAACTTCAGATCTGTAACTTATTTTATTGTCTAGATGTCCTATGGGCAGATAGACAGATTTAGTTCATATAAAACTGAAACTGGCCCAAAAATGACACTCAGCCAAAATTCCATAGTTGCTGACCATAATGCACCACCAAACAATACATGCGAGCACTGATATCAAACTTTGGTGTCGACTCTTAATATTGGACTTTCCACTCTATTGTTTATAGTTTGGCTTTATGATAACAATTTTACATGTTCAAATCATTTCATTATAATCTTACTCAGATTTTTCAATCTGCAGTTTTTTATTTTTTTGTCATCAAAGTTTAACTATAATAATAATGTATTTAAATGTAGCTTCTTGCTAAGTGTAAAGCCTATAGACTACTCTGTTGTCGAGATATCGTCTGGATAGACAGACAGACAAAAATGAAATTTTCCCAGTCTATCAACTGATAGGCTTCGCTAAAGCTCAAACCATTAAATAAGTCCGAAGCCATTGAGCCAGTCTTATTCAATATCTTTATTGTAACTCATCACCTGTATTGCCATTTTCATTGAACTTAGATTCCGTAAGTCCGAGATACAGCCTCACCACTTGTTCACGTAAAACCGTCTTTTGTTTTCTGGATCAGAGTCGCTATTTTACTTTCATCTAATCTCAAAACATATTTTATCGCATTGCATAGTTTTATTTGTATATGTTATTGCCTTACGAAGCGAAGCCAGTGAAACGGGGCATTGCTAAAGTCCTTGCCTGCACCTGCGTGTGCCGCGGGGTGACGTACAGCTTGAAAACAATTTTGCATGCAGTTGATAGATTTACCATAAATATCGTCTATTCAATACTAAAGATGTGCAGATGTTTCTCTCCATCCTTTCGAGAGGAAATGAGATTATGGAGAGCAGAAAGAGGCCGTCTTTGAAGAACCATGCTCCATAGACCTAAGTATATTTTTTTTTTTAACGTGTCAACAAAGTAAACTCAAAGGTGGTAAATAATATAGTGCAAACCAGCACTTATCCAACACACTTGCAAGGCGTGTGTCACTTAACTTCACAATGTTTGTTATTGAAAACGAATCTGAGCGCTACCGTTGAAATGAGTTTACAATTACATGCTTGTCCATTATGTTAATTATGCAGCTGTGTATCATAATGTAAGATTTTATCAAAATTGTTTTTGTCAGTTTTGGATTTTAATTCTCTCCTATTTCAGTTTTGTTATTATTAATATCCCAATTATATTAATTTAACCCCTGCAAGTCAGAGACACCTTGGTCGCCCATTCCATTACCCCCATTAATGTATGTAACCCTCATCTAGTCGTAACCATTAAATAATAAACATTTAAAAAGTTTGGTATATTTATGAGTACTTGAGGAAATTTTTGAGAGTCACAGTGTCTTATATTTGCCTTATTAATATTATAATGGCATTATAAAATTAAACCTATACTAAAGTAAGTCTTGTGAAGGAGAATAAAGAAATGTCATAGGATTCGTCATTGTTAAACATAGAAAACCCTCTTCTAATTTTAAATCAGTACAGGATCGCTCATGGATCTCTTACGTCTTCTCAGTAATCCGATAACAAGATTAACCTTCATCAGCCAGCCAGATGCCGCAGGATATAATTGAATTTGCGTTTTCCGTTCATTTAACACTAAAAATATTTCCTTATTGGTACGTCTAAAAATTATTTTTCAATTAAATATTATAAAAATTTTCCACATCTAACAAAAAAATATTATTGATATCCCATATAAGTTTGCGTAATACTAAATCTAATTAATTAGCTTGTAAATCGAAAACCAATACATATTATCAAAAAATCGTAGACCTGGACGTAATTTTTATGATTTATCATGCCTATGTATATTCCCATCTTCTATATGGTATTACGTTGTTGGGGATCTTCACACTAGTCAGACCATTTTTTAAATTAAAAAAAGAATAATTCGTTTAATTTTTAATGCCACAACCAATTACGTTTCTTATTACACAAATTATATTCTTTAATCATTATCACATAGGACACCAGACTAATATATTCCAATACCAGATTCCTAATATATTCTATACTAATATATTCCTATACCAGACCAGATTATACGTATTCCAATAACAACTACATGTTTTTCGCTTTCAATATTTGTTTTAGATAGTCAATTATCGTGTTATATAAAAGTTACACACAAAGCACAACAAGAACAAAGAGACTTAATTACCTTCAAATGCAAAAATGCTGCTGTTTATTCTAATTGACCACATTGCAATTCTGTGTGAAGACTTGTAGGGGCCTATTTAACCATTTTAACAAAGGATTTGCTGATTTTAAAACCATTAGTAAACTTTACTGGTATTCCAGCCTCAAATGGTAAAATAAGTTATAGTTTTGTCAAGCAGACAAAAGTGCAGATTTCAGAAAAAATGGCAAGCCAGAAGTTGATTAATTATGGCTTTCTACAATGAGGTCTTCACTATTAAAGAGTTTTTTTTTTTTCAATTTCTTTGGCATAGTTTGAATTGGGAAACGTAGGTGATAGACTTTTTATCGGGGTTTTACGCCTATAGATTAAGATTATTAAGTGCATAGCTGACGATTTGTTTTTATGTATGTTATGAAATACTAAGGGCTTCTGAAGAAATTTTCTTTTAGTATTCTTAAATGTCCCTGCCCTTTCATTGCCCTTTCTTTTGATCAAACCCAACCATGGCTGACGATATTCCCTTTAATGTAAAATTTCTGCATCGATTTTACAAAACATTAAATTGTGCTCATTAAAAATGCTAAAAGTGGTTTTTATTCTACCAAAATTTTACGTAACCAGCAAGCCGAGAGAAGCAATGGTTATTGGAAATTCAATGTACACTGTGTTGTTAGTGTATTGAACAGGCATCATCAAACCACATTCTAAAGACCAAGTATATGGTGTTGAAGTCATGAGTGGTCCTGGGCAGGCTGCAGGACATTTTCTTTTCAGAAGTGCTCTTAAAACATTGCTTTTATTTCCTAAGTACAACTGGTAGGATATTCACAGATAATTGGACTGAAGAAAGGACCTATCGCTTCCTTTATGTCGTTGTGATGCTATTGTTTAAAAATTGCTGTAGTGATTTTTTGTGGGTTATCATGGGAATATAAAAAAGGTACAACAAGGGGAAAAATTTCTGCATGTTTTCAACAGAAACCTCAATTCCGCACAAAATCACGCAACATTAGCAAAAGGTAAAAATCTCTGTTGTAATTAGTTAGGTTATCTAGGGTTTTGTGTGGCATTGTTATACATTTAAATTAACGAATAAACGCGAAATATTAAAGTTCCAAACATTGCAAGAAGTCATGTGAGACCGTTTAAACCTTAAATACGCAATATGAAAGCGTTAGGAACTGGCAATCATAAAAACAACGTCATTGTACGACATGTGCGGTATTTTGTTCGTTTTAATTTTTCCATAGGAGGACCAAATTTTTGTATGATTAATTTGTTTCCACATAATGTTCAATTTCGCTACCATACCAATAGCAATTTCAGGTAATTATCCAAGGCATGTTGATATGAAAATATGGTCTATTTCTAAAATCGACATTTAGGAGGATTTTGGAGGCAAGTAGAAAACAAAGAAAAATCAATATAATGACTATTTTATATGCATAGTGTTAAACCATAATTTTATACTTTTTGCGTCCTTAATTTAACCACAAAATCTCATTTGAAACACAAACATGGCATTTATTAAAAATCTAAATCAATGAGTTCACAATTTTTGTAAACAACATTAAGATGGAATAAAAAAAGGATGCACAGTGTTTCATTTTAAACTTGGGTTTCACACCCTGCATATATAATAGGTTATTCACATAACCACGTTTATTCAGCAATCCTAGATACTACTTTTTGTAGTTTGCGTAGCTTTTGCTTGTTCAGTATTACATCATTGTCCAAAGTAATTTATTACAATCGATAACTTTTTCGCCATCTGGTCATCAATAGTTAATGAAAACCATAAAAACGTCCAAACCATACATGAACATGAACAAATTACAAAAAATTATAATATTTATTAAAAATATTAAAAACACGTTTTTTGTAGGCCTAACCGATTACGGGTTACTTGTAGACCCCAGGGGGTGTTTTTGTTAAAACGATACGTCGTATTTAGTGTTTAAAAAAATAATTTATACTGTGTCCGTTTTTATGGTATTTATTTTAATTATTTTCGCCCTGGGTGCCGAAACATTTGAGACGATAGTCTGTAAATGTAAAGATGATAAACCATGGAATCTTGTATACATTAACGTTTCATCCTTGTTTTTAAATTAAACTTTAATTAATAAATAATGCATAAAAAAAAAAGGGGAAAAAGAGTACAAAACATTTCTCCATCTTCTTATGCTAACTATCACATAATATTGTAAACAGCATTTCAACATAAAGTTACATCTTAAAAAGGACTTGGTATATACCACTTTTAAACTTTTAACCGTTTAAACTAACAAACTATTAACAAATACCGACTAGAAATATCCTGCATATTATAGGACATAACGATGCAAGCGGTGTTGTCCAGGTCTAAAGGGAAGATTCAGAAGTGAAAATATAATCGATTGAATTCAAACAATCGATCAATCGTTTTTGCTCATCTTTTTACTTTTCATCTATCCTTCCTGATTCATATAAGTTGTGAGATTTATTTTATATTATTACCACAGAAAAGTGAATTTAAAATTAATAAAAAAACCAAAACTTGCAGAATAATTGAAACGCACCGAAGAACAACCGTTAATCCGTTCCGCCTTCCATAATGAGAATCTGCTGAAATGGACAATGTGGCAACAGACATGGTGAGTGGGGGGGAACAGGGGAGACGGTAAACTGTCCCATACGATCAACACACTGCACAGTAAGTGTCTTGTTGCGGTAGTACAATTTCTCACCAAAAAATACAATCTTAAAGGGCTCAACACTATATTGGAAGATTACTGCAAAGGTCGTCATTTGAAATATGCTTTCTTCAAAATAATGCTTTAAAACGTAACGTTCTAATTCATTTTAAACCAAAATCTCCTTGTAATGTTACGTTTTAACAGGAGTAAACCATATAAGCTTATATAAAGTATGGTTAATTGATTGGAAATAGCTTCATAATCAACACAAGTTTAAGGCAAAACCTAAGTTTGGCAGCATAGTTTTGCAAACTAGGACATAAAATACTCTCGTAAGATTACATTGATAACTTTGGAAAAGGCCGTCGGGACGAGAGCCGCAAATATTTTTTTCTTTACTCTGAACTTTCTATGATCATTAGTCCAATGCTGAAATTCCAGCAACAGGTACATATAGAAAATAAGGGCTTTTAGACTGATACGAAATATTGCATATAGAATAATAGTTATAAATAATATAAAATCTAATTACAAAAAAATAATAAATATATGCAGTTATAAAAGAATATTATGTACACACAATTTAAGGTGAAATGAGTTGTGTAAAATGTATTAACAGAATAACATTTTTCGTGCAAATGACATCGAAATTGTAAAGTTTCTAAGCCATTTGTCTCTAAAATTATTAAAAATGGGGAATTTTTAAAAACACCACAAAATTACAGTTAAGGTTCTTACACCATATTTTAAGTACAAACTATTATTTATCCGATATGTGACATTTTAGCCTTGGGCCAAATCCTAAATAATAATTTTAAGCATAAAATCCTTAAAAGCTATAAAACTTATTGTAGCCATAACAGGACCAGCAGCTTTTCGGAGGACGCAGCCTGAGAGTTGAAGGCCGGAAACTTCAGTATAAGTAACGGGTGGAAAAGTTCGCCGGCGTTTTGAGGACATCAGAAGCATCTCAATCGAAAGCCCCTACCATAGGTTTAACATGGTAAACATTGGGCAAGGGTCTTCAACCCGGGATTCGGGAAAATTGCTGTTTCATTACATCCGCAAAGCCTTCGGCTTTGTCTGGGGGGAGGTAAACCAGACCTTGTCTATCAACAAAAGGGTGGTGTACCGGCTTATCAGTCCCGCATGGTTTGCGACAGACAGTCAGAGAAAATAGGGAAATTTTCCACAGCATATAGGGTATCCAGGAAAGTCCATCGATCTGCTAAATATTTCCCTGTAGAAAGCCGTAGAATCGGCGTTGAAACGCAGCCCTTTTTCCGTAGGAAACTTGAATCCGTTTGCTAGCGCCTACAAGAGCAAGCCGCACTTCTTTTTGAATAAATTCCAGTCAATCACCGAAGATGAACAGGAAAAGGGCCGCCAGGTGACGTTAGATAAGACCAACTGCAGCTGTAAAAAAAGCCTGTAGAGAAGACACCAGTCCAATTTGTGTTAGGGTGCTTCCCAGGGGGGTAAACTGAAGTGTCCCCGGAACTATCATAGATAAGAATCACCGGTATCTGATCTGAATAAAGATCAACGATGTAAACACTAGTAATGCATTGTGGGAGACCATTATGCAGGGCAAAACCAAGAATTTCAGAATTTTAGAACTATATTTGTGGAAAATGAATTGATGTACAGGAGAAGTAACAGAAACATGCGGTCTCTTCGAAACATAGGAGTGGAGACGACTACTGGCGGTGGTTGTTGGTTACAGCCCCAATCAACATGTTTGCTATTAAAATCACCAGCCAAGATAGCCGGGCCAGTAGGAAGAAGCTGACAAATTTTAGCGGGAGTAATCCGTGATCCGTAACGAGGAGGTTCATAAATTGACGATTTTAGGTCCGCTGAAAGAACCAACTAACGTAGTGAATAAACAAAGTTTAGGTGAGTGATGTGGTGGTGAGAAACGATGATCAAAGAATAGCAGTCTCACCAAATGGAAAAGCAACAGGTTGAATTAGCCTTTCGGTACGACAA
>NW_025785133.1:0-21728 GCF_021130785.1 Homalodisca vitripennis | reverse complement strand
AAAACAATTCATTAATTAATTATAATTGAAAGGTGGAAATTCCTATGAGGATGAGAGGTGTTCCTACTGATTACTGATTTGTTCTAACCTCATAGGTTCAACTTAAGTCGTTAAAAGGGATTGACTTATTGTTTCAGTGTTAAGAAGGTTGAAAAAATATTAATACCTGTTACTCTACAAAACCAGCTATAATGCCATATCTAATGTTCACGTTAAACTGGCTGTACTGAGATTAAATTCCAAGATGAATGCCTACCCCACATTTCATTTCTTAAGGTATATTGTAGAACACCAGGAAAACTACTATAAAAATTTGTGTCAGCCACAACGAACATAACTTTTATATCGCTCAGCCAAATTTCCCCATGTTAGGAAAACCCATCATAAACCAACATATTTTTCGGTGTAATAAATGATGACTTTCTCGACATTCTTTGTTTGAAGGTTATTTTTTTGACGATGGAAGGATGGTGAAGGAAACAGGATTTTTCCGGACAATCTGCCATCGTTCAGTGAAACAAGAAATCCAGTAAACTACGTTTCGATTTCTGCAATCTGATCTCTTCTTCAGGTAAAGAATATCCTAAATTACATAATTAAAAACTGTAATTTAATTAGTGTTTGTTGTGTTATAGTCTTTTTATTAAGTGCATGTTTTAGGAGTTAGTGAAGTTGACAATACAAACACATGGAGGTTGTGATTCCAGACTTAGGGCGCCGTGTTTGTCACAACATTTCTCGATATGTTTCCTCAAAGATTCTTTTCCACTTCATACATTTTACATATTTCGTTAATGGAGATAGGTTTCATGCCAGTGTTTAAATTATAAAAGTTCCAATGGCACCGCGACGGCACTACAACACGAGGGTGCGGTTGAGTGTCAACTCTTCTTACTTACTTTTAACTTTCAATTTCTACTCCATTTTTTTCTTACTTTTATGAATATTAAATTGAGTTGTCACATGTTAACATAAATATGGTTCTATACAAATCGTGTCAAAACAAAATTATCTATTATTGTATTTCCTCGTTGCCAACTAGTTTAACCATGGGACCAGTGTAAAAATTATTTCCTAACGCTTCAGCCAAATCCCCATTAAGTGACATTCACCTATCATTAAACTTTTCAGTTCCCTCCCCTATATTATAAATACAGATAGAAGCAAAGGCCAAAAGTTCGTGTTCTTTGAGAATAGAAAGACAGACATTACGGATAGAAATTATATTTTTAAGCCGCTCGAGTACTAGGCTTCGCTAAACGCTCAGGCCATTTTAAATATGAGTAGTAGATAGATGTAATTAATAGCACTGCTAATAGTCAAAGCGAGGATCTGTAGCACGCAGGCTTATAAGTTTTATATTCATAAATTGTTTGATTAGTAAGGGTAAAGAATAATATTTCTGGCAAAAATTTAGTTGATAACATTAAGTAAAAATCAGATAAAGTTAAGTCGGAAAGAATTTTGTGGATTTTCCACTATTAAACTCCCTCTAAAAACCATTACATCCCTTCTGTGTACATTCCATAATATGTCTTGTTAACAACTAGCTCCTACCTACACTCATGTTACTTCCACATTTGGTTCGTATATTCAGGTACATTATTTACGATTTTTTACCAATCATGATAAATTTTCCTACGTCTCAAAAAAGGACATTTCAAGGAAAATCTATTATGAAAACATAGAAACCCCCTTTGTTTGAGGTCCTTTTGGATGCAAATTGTATGATACTCATAACCACAGAATTCATATATTTTGCTCCTATTGAAGGTAGTTCAGAAAATATTCAAACAGAGCTATTTCCCATTTTTATATTTGAGGTTTATCTTTGCAAACCCATATTTTTATTCATGTAAAGGCCTCAACACTTACATTGAGTATAGCTGAGAATGTGAATAAAAGAAATAGTTGCAAAAAATATTGCAATCACATACGAATCGAGTATCGGTCCATAGAGTGTCCTGGGAACTTTCGTATTAATATGGCAAAATTGTTACTGTGAAGTGTTGAAATACTCCTTGAATATTTACTATTTTAATTTTCTTAATGGAATTTCTATAGCTTAGGTAAAAGTGATGCTTACAGTGCAACTTTTTGCATATATTACATAGAAGATTACGGTCATCAATTAATTGATTAATTTTTATATTAATATAGTTTACCACCTTATTTAATTGTGTTATCGTAATGAATACAAAACTGTGTCATTTAAAGTGTGTGAAAGTGCTACGACTCTTTTCCGGCACCAATCTCTTTACGAGTCTTACACTGAAACTGCCTTCTAAATTACCCTTCAATAGTTTCCGTACAGATTGAAAGCTTCGAAAACCTTCCAACCTTTGAAAGTTACTGCTACACGAAATCCATAAAGGTTTTCACATTTATCAGATTGCGTGCAAATCAAACTCACATTAATACCATTAGTTTATGTTTTGAGAACGCCAAACTGTGCTTGGGGATATTACAGTTGGCATGGCGCTTCCTTCGTGGGCATTTTTAACACAAACTTTCGTTTTCTAGAGCATTAATTAAAATTGAAACAATATGTTAAAACTCTGGATCGATACGTTATTTAAACTATAAAACAATGCTTCTAATCAAATAATAATAGTGTCGGACACAGATTGGTAGCAATTGAATTGACTGCTATGAGATTGGCGTAAATTGTTTCATCTCATAGTTTCGTTTGAGATTTGATGTACAGATTGAGTGTGGTTTGGACATATAGATTGTGCTATTTCAATTTTGATAAGAGATTAAATATTTCCTCAACAATTTAAAACCGAATTTGTAACTAATGAACCGTTCAAACAAACACAATGTCCCCGAAAAAGTCACAAATTAATAGTTTTAGAAAACTCGCAGTTTTGAAAATCAGCTGATAAATTGAAATGTCAAGTCCGAAGCAACTGCCGTTTTCAATAAACAACTGGACGATATTTAATTCCTAGAGAATACAAAGTTTAATCTAATTTTGTTTTCTGTTACACATTTTTATTTTACATAATAAGGTGGGTCAAGGAAATCTTTAATTTTTGGGCTCTTGCAATACACTCAAAATACTAATTGTTAAGTTAATTGTATAATTTCTGTTTTCATATTAAAAAGGGTGAGAACTTTGTTTAGTATAACTTCAAACCTTTTAACAAGCCCCTATCTCAAACTTTGTTTAGGACAAAAATTATACTCTTTTTTCATGGATAGCTATTTTTAAGTATTGTTTATAGTCATAATTTCAACATAAAGACTTCAACGGTTTCTTTTATCACTTCAATGTAAAACACACACAGAAAGTAAAAACTGCATTTTAGTGCTTAGCCCCCACCCATAGGGGGAGATATTTACTTTTATATGATATTGATTCCCGAATCTAGAGTTTTAGTCCATAGATTTTTGTATCATTGTATATACTTTAGGAATTGATCACAAACAGCATAAATTGTTTGCTGTTGTGCTAATTCTAACTTTTAAGTAAATGCCTCAATTCTGAAAAACAGTCCTATAGTATTTCTTGCGCTACTAGTATAAACGGTTGAGCCTACTGGTCAAACAGATTTTCAGGAATAACTAAGATTTTCCAAGAATACTCGATATACTGTTCGTGTGCAAGTACCACATTTCCTTTAAGCAGCTATAATGTTTTACTAAGTGACAATGAATTCATAGCATGGCTTTCTTGCAGTATACTGAAATCCCTAATCTCTTACTCACTTAAGTTTTGAAAGTTAAATTTTATAAATTAGAGATACAGATGTTTGATAAGAACGACAAAATTTTGTGCTGGAGACCTTGCTACGTTTTTTGACGTACTGTAATAATTATCATCCAGGAATTAAATATTATACTTTCTAAATGCAATAAACGTATTTTTAATGCATTTTTTTATTATATAATAATATTTTATATAAAACTAATTACCACTTGTTGATTCCAACAAAGTTTGTAACATAATACATTGTTACAAAATTTGTAAGAAACAAAATCGGTAATTAGGAAATATACTAGGCACTTAATCTTTACTAGTTCACATTTAGATGTTAGGACTATAACAGTTGATTTAAATTATTAAAAAAGGCCTGGTTAAAATATTATATGAAAAATGTATACGTCAAAGTAGAAACTTTATTATTAAAAACATTTCTTTGCTCGAGCAAAGTTTATTTCTTGAAATACTCTAGAACAATCCGGAAGTCAAACGAGTTTACTCTCGTCACATAACTTAGACTTGGGTCATGTAAGTTTTATTTCTTTCTTCTCAAGATCTCTTTTGTACATGACTGTTACGGTTTTATGATAATATATACACTGTACCTGTACTTTAGTTTTAGCTAGAAAAGTTGTAGAACTAAAGGTTATTTGTATTTTATAGCGACACTATAAAATATTCACATATGAAAGTGACTTTTCTTGTTTTGCTTTCACGCAAAATATTCAACTGGTTGTTCTGAAATTGAGCACGGACATACTTATGGTTCCTGGTATAAATATGGATATGTTATAATTTTTCAAAACCCTCCAGGCTACGCCCTAGTGGTTTTTAAATTAACAAAGAATCCTAAGCTTGCAAAATAATCCTAAATAATTAAGAAAGCCTTTAAAATGCAATCAACTGTTCTCTGTAATCATTCTTTTATGCTAGTACAACTATACTTAACCACATTTCGAATGTGATTGCATTTACAGTGTGAAAGAATAAAGCTTGATAGTAACAGCACTTCTTATTTCAAACCTTTTTTATTTGCAAACGCTGTTGAGCACAAAGTAAAAATACCCAAATAAAAAAGTGAGTTAAAAGTAAGTAAAGTACAGTAGATGTATTATTAATCATTTACCTTCAACTGGAAATGTTTTTAAAATATTAAGTATACAGTGCTTGGTTAGTATTATAATACCGAAATAAAAGACAAAGTTACAAATATTAAACCCATAGTCTCAGTTGTTAACAGAAATAACCTTCCTAGACCTGTATACTATATATATATATTTTTTACAGATTTTACAGAAATGTAATTTACTCGAAACAGAAATGCCCATACACGTAGAAAGCCTACGAAATTGCGAGGTCATGGGTAACTATTAGCAGCATTACTTTGATATAGGCACTAAATGTAATCTTTTATGGTTACTCCCGGCGGAGCAAGTACTTTTTGTGATTCAATGTTTATTGAAATAAAATAAGGCTATTGCTCTTTATAAAATTTAACGTATATATATATAATATATGTGTGTGTGTGTGTGTGTGTGTGTGTGTGTGTGTGTGTGCATTTATAATATTTATTAATATATATATATACATATTATAAATACACACGTCTAAGAGACCTATTTACGTAAAAATTCAACCTAAGATTTGCTTTATAACATTTCTTAGATGTATAGTAAAAAGTTAGGTGCTACTCTCCCATTGATCAGCATTAGAGTATGGCTCAAGCACTGTTTTTGACATTTGTTCAAAATGTACAGGTAACATTTTTTACTAAAACTCTGTTTTTTTGTTTGGTATATTTTCTTCTGTGTTCAAAAAACAGCGGTTGCAGAAATAATTTAAATAAGAAGTCTGTCAAGCTTATTCTAAGTTTTCAAGATTATAATGAAAACAAATTGAAAATATTCATCAAATTAAACTAAACTATGTGCTTGCGCTGTAAAAAAATAATTCTTACACAGAATAGTTGATTAAATTTTAATAGGCTCTTTCATTTAATAACATTTGATTGCTGTAATGGAACTTAGGTGACCAAGGTGAGATTATAGCAAGAGATATAGTAAATTAAGTGCTATTTTCATGTAGTCTTTGTGAAACTATAAACACCTTTATAGTCATAATTTTTTTAATATTGCTTTACTAATTATAATTCCTACTGGTAAAACAGATTTTCAGGAATAACTAAGGATTTTCCAAGAATACTCGATACACTTACTCCGTAAAGCAGTATATTTCGAAAGTACGACCCACGGGCCGAATCTAGCCCAGAAGAATATATCAACCGCACCTCATCTAATCAGATAAAATTAATTTCCGCTAATAGCAAAGCAACGATGGATTTTAGAACCGCGAGTGAAAGATTACCAGCTGGACTGACTTAAGTATTAATTAGAGCTTACTTCTTAAATATGTTTCAATGTGTTCCTTAAAAATATAATAATTAACTAGTAAAGCATATTTTCATTAAATATTAGACACGACTTGCAAAAAGACTTCTTAAGATTCAGGTACTCACGATGTAGAAAGAGGTTTTTCCTTTATCTTGATTTGAGGAAGCAACCTTTTCTAGCGTACAAAAAGTTTTTATCTCCTTGTAAATTAGTTAAGAAAAACAATTTGGGACATACTTTTTACCTTGGAAAAAGTTTACTGTTTATACTCCTGTGCCTTTTCTTTGTTACTAAATGTGCAATTAATACCATTGTGAATCTAAAGTATGGTTTTCTAACTGACTCTGCAGACTAAAGTGATGCATCATCAGCAGAAAAGAAACAACTAAAATTCCAAAAGTTAACTTAAAATTTAAAAATTTATTTTGACAGCTTTAAACTTCAAATGATTGAACTTACTGAAAAAATTATGAACATTAAATATACTGCAAGGAGTGCTACAAGAATTCACGTACTGTTCCATTTTACAGGTAAGGTTTCAAATATAATTTAGGCTAGATATATTAATGAATCACAAATATAATTTAGGCTAGATATATTAATGAATCACACTGATTGATAAGATGTTAATAGTTAGTCAGCAAATTGTTACACATCTACATTTGCATCTTTTTGTTGCGTATCTTTGAGTGATAACTTCAAGAGATCAAAAACACTTCAAGTGAATGTTTTAAATTTATGGATTAACATTTCCATATCTGAAAACCTACTTTTCATTAGTGACTTATTGTAAAAGCCAATTACAGAAAGGGCCTTTTTATAATGAAACTCCTTAAATCTATTAATAGTGCATCAAACATGTCACAGTTGAGAGGTATCATTTAGTTGTTGACTCCCGGCTTGTGCAAGCGTTTATCTTTAAACACTTACGCGTGGACGAATTTTGCTGTAAAAAGTACTGTTTGAGTTACCAAAATTTTAAAATATTTGGTGTCTTGTAAAATGTTATAACATACCTAAAACAGTTTATGTCTATCAAAAGACAAAATTCTTGCTGCTCCGGGCTTGTGTAAGCGTACCTACGAGTATAAAGTTATCATACTCGCTTAATTATTGACGGAATTTTTAATTTGGTACCATTGGAATAGTAAAATCTTATATCGTGTCTACTATACTATATTTTTTTGTCATTTAAATATAAAGATTTTGAAAAGGGTTCCATTTTTTAATATCAAAGAGAGGAATACAAATATTTTTTCACTATTCTTCAGATCTATTTAAACTTTTGTCCAAAATTTGGTTTCTTCAGCTTTCCTAGTTTTCGAGGTAATAGTTTCTATAATACAAAAAGTCGGCTAGCCGCCTAAACGTGACCATTTATCTACCTACATTATAACCTATTTGTATAACATTTTTTGTCTGAAATTATTAGTGACTATAAGTCACAGAAGTTTGTGAACACTCTGTATAATGTAAACAGTTCTTGGTCCGCTAGTCCCCTAAAGTATATCAATTTGGCACTTGGATGAAAAAACCGATACCCCACCCTAGAGCATTAATGTAACAATGTAACGCGCCCTCTTAGTAGAATCTATAAATTTCAAACCATTGTAAATTTTCCCTCTTCAAGACAAGTATACAGTTTATAATTTAAAGAAAGCAAGACAGATTAAAGTTATTATTTAAGTTATTATTAAAAGTTTTAAATTATTTATCCCTATATAACTGTAATCCCCTGAGGTAATAATCCCTTTTTCAACTTAAACAACTTGCCAAAATCAACTTAATACACTGGACTATATGAGCCAGTGAGAGGAAAAGTGGTTACAAGTCACTTTTTTATAGTTTTGAGATTCTGAAGGGTTTACTAAAAGGAGTACTATAAATCTATTCATCATAATAGCTTTTTACTCTATGACAAAATTGGTTACTCATATCCTGATTTATCATTTCATATATCAAAATATGTACTTTAATGAATGCAATCGATTAGTAACAATTTGCAGTTTTTTTCAAAATTGACTTGTACATTTTTCCAAAACATATTTCGGGTAAATAATTGTTTGACAATGTAAGAAACTGAAAGAACTCATTTATTTTGCCATTAGTTAGCTACAAAAAACATTGAACAATGATAAGTTAGCCTATCCTTTAGTCCTTTTTATCATCGGATTCTGATTCACTGCAACGATCGATGATGGGGGTTGTCGTCAAATTCCTTCAGGCTGATTTCCAAACTGTCAGGTCTGTGTAGAAACTATGGTGGATGGGAGGAATGAAGGCTAGGAGATCCATCATGTCCTTCTTCTTCGCTGCTGTAACCGGACGAGGTGACGAGTACAGAGCTTCAGTTGTGATACTTGCGAGGGATACCATTCGCCTTCCTTTTTTTGCTGGGGTGATGTCAAGACAATCAAAGGGAATGTCATCATTCAGTGTCTCCTTGTAAAAGATCTTGAAGGGTTGGTCCCTAACATACCTCAACCATTGGATACTAAACCAAGATACTTTGTGTTTATCTACATTGGTTTTTCTTCTAGTAATTGATCTTTCGAGCGCCTGAGTGGAATTAAAGTCTTCTCGGTTCATGATTTTAACCACAAAGGGCTTCTTCTTCTTTGACTTTGTTATGGTATCGTACCAATCACGAGGAGAGGAGTACATTGTTTTTCCTTTAGAATACTTTTTATAATGCCAAAATCTGCGTCATTAGGCAGAAAATGAGTGTCCGCTGACCATAAATTTATGATCTACTGTCTGAATTTTACAATTCTCTTGTTGAATAAACTGCATCATGGTGAGAGCAAGCTTGATGTTGCGGTTTTGCCCGCCACAGCTATCGCTGAACATTATTACATGACTAACATCATTGGAAACATTGTGACTTAAGTGCTCTGTAATACAAGAAGCAACCTCTTGAGATCCTCGGGAACCTTCAACTTCATTCCAAACATACATGAAAGCTGAACTATCCTGCTAGCTGATGACAGCCCAGATTGTACACATACATGTTTCTTTTGTAGTATGCAATTGAAAACATGTCAAATTTGGAAAAGCTAACGCCTTCTGAAGATCAAACGTAAATGAATAAACGTTGGAATTGTTCTTGGATTCTTCTTTCGCTGCGTCTAGTTTCTCCCTTGCAAGGTCTGCTTTTCTCAAATGTATTTCCTTCATACGTTCAATATTTCTCTTTTCTTCTTCATCTTCAGCTATGGCTAGTTTCATTTTGAACGTGTCACATTTCACACACGTATCCTTGTGAGGCTGATGAAAGTGCAAATTGAATTCAAAATTGAACACTTTTCTGTACATTGACTCTGATAGAGGTTGTGTGTTCAAAGTATAGCAATGATTCTTGTACAGATTGTACATCTCTCTAATGTTAAGAGATTCTGGTAAATACTTGCGGTTCGGATTGTGACTTCTTGTATAATGTGATTCATACGAGGGAAATGAAGAAAATATGATCTCTGAGTATTTTCAGTCTACCTTCATCGGTTTTGTTAACAGAAACCTGCTTCCCCCTTAAATCGCTACCCGGCTCTTTTCCATCTGTAACCTTTTTGAGGGCTCTAGAAGCTCTTCCGTTTGAGATTTGAAATGTACCTAAAAAATACTGCTTGCACACTTTAACGTTTTTGGTAGGTAATTGTAAGTGGTACCTTACTGTTCGATTTTTTATTCCTCTAGAGCCATCTCTTATTCGATGAGTAATCGGTGTTGACTGCTGGCAAAGTCCACCAAATATAAGCATTTTGTGCTTGAAAACTGGCCATATCGTAAAACTTCTGGAATAAAATCTTCCTTTCTTCTTCGGCTACCAATTCATTGCATTTATTTCTGCAAGAAGGCTGACATGGTTCATTTACGAATATTTTTTGCGCCACCTTTTTGCCTTTTGCTGTGAAATACTCCTTTCCCATAAGCAAGTTTCATTTTCCGCTCTGTTTTTTTTGTTAATATTCCTTTTACGTTTTCTTGTTTTGGCATCAGCAACAACCTGCGATATTGTGTTCTGTAACAAAACAAATTCTTTGTAGGCCAACAATAGTATTTCAACTAAAAGAAAGAAAATATGTTAGTTTTCGAGCTATTATAGGTGGTTTGTCACGTACTTTATCTCAATAGCTACACACTTTGGGATAACAGTTTTTCTAAAGATAAGATTTTAAATAGGCTACTCAAATAACCAATACAATGTTTAAAATTTGTGAGGCCTTTCGCCAGGTAGGCTGACATCTACGGACAACTCAAAAATGTAAAACATTGTATTGGCTATTTGAGTATTTTAAACCTTATCTTTTTATTATTACCAATACTACAGCACAATCTGCAATATAACAGTTTTTATGTTGATTAATGTATAAGAAGAGATAATAAAAAATAATTATGAAATATCCGCACCTGAATTTTCACTGACAGATGTTCTGTGGTATCGCTGCGCCTGCGTTTTCATGATCTAAAAAAATAAACTCAAATTAGGATTTGGCAGTATAATTGGGATGGTAATTATATCCTAATATTGTATGGCCTATAGGCATCTGCCCAAAATCATGGGCCTATCTCATATGCAGAGATAGGCATAGGCATGGCCTATCTCTGCTTGTGTAAACAAGAGCCCACTAACTTAGTGATAGGCCCAAGCTAAGGTTAATTTTCTAACTTTGCTAGACAATTGGAATTCTCAATCCACTATAAATAATCTCTTTAAAGTACAATAATATTACAGGGCCAAGTAATATTCAAAATACAATAAGTAGGCCTATTGCCTATTGAGGTTATAAAAAGTGAGGTTAGAGATAGATTAGAAAGCATAGTTACCTGTACTTTCAGCATCAGATGGAATGTATTCTGATCCTGAATCCAATAGAATGAAAGGAGTTGAATCTTCAGATTCACTTTCCATACTGGTTTCGTTAAATAAACTATTTGAGCAAAAATTCAAAACTATCACTGTGTTAAGTCTGCAGAGGAAGCAAAAGCACATAACAAGACACACCACATGGAAAAGTGAAGTAAGTCAAGCACCTTCATGGAAAAGTGGTATAAGTCAGACTTGTACCACTTTTGCTTTCAGTATTTCACCTATTCCGTTGGCCAATGATTATTCACTGCCATCTAAATCAGAAAAAAAAACAGGATTTGACTTGGATCACTTTTGCATGTGATAGAATGACTTACAAACAATATGTTACACAAATAATCTCAAATTAAAAAAAAATTGACTTAGACCACTTTTTCCTCTCACCGGCTCATATTACAGACTTATAAACCATTTGTTTTATAATATTGTTAACTCTTAATGAAGTTAAACTTTATCTGACAAACTTAATTCCCGGGAAATTGTATTCCTTAGTAACATATTTATTTACCCACTAACCAAATTCATACCCAATTTATTACTGTAACCAAATCATCTGATCTCTCAATGTTTTAATGTTAGAATTTTTTAAAACCCAAATTAAGTTTTGTAAATGCATGATTGGTTTTACAACGTTAAGATTAACAAAAATATACAAATTATAATCTTTAACATAATCTATTCAAATTTTTCAAAAATATTTTTACAGTTATAGATAATATAATCGTATAAAAATATCAGAATAACAGATACCGCCTTTTTCTCTCCTCAAAGAGAAGGTCATTTACAACGCTTTTAAAGCCCACCACCGCCGAGATATATTCTTGATAACAATGCCTTTGAAGTATCCATTCCTTTGTGTGAGGGCGCTTATTATACTGTAGTCCCTACATCCTACTCAACCTGCTGTTGTATAGGATAAGCTTCGGGCATCGTCCAGATTAGCATTTTAATTCGGCAGTAAATATTGCATTTCAATCCAGCCACCGCATATTTTAGCATTTTGGAGTGTACATATTTATTGAGAGAGCGTATGCTAAGAATAGCCGTGCTTTGGGAAAAAAATATATTTCTTTTGCCTAACGTAAAAGAAACATAATGTTAATACTATATAAGGACATTTCAATACTAAATTTATATTGCTACTAACATCTTAAATGTGTCTTATTTCAACATATATTATTTTACTGTAATTTTCTTATAAAATCTATGTTGAGCATTTATTTCATAGAAATCAAAGTATCAAAATCTGTGTTAATTTATATTGCACACTCAGATTAGTGAATTAAATGATAATAATAACTACACGAGTATTAGAATAAATTAAGCTATTTATCAGGTTATAAATTTTATGAAATGGTAGGAGGGTAAAGTCGTGCCAATGAGACGAAAGTACATCGTTAACGACAAGGCCAGCGTGATTGTAGTAAATCTGCTATTGCTTGGCCAGCGAGCGGTCATTAGATGGACTCTCGTTAGTCGCCCAGCCCTGACGACATAACGTGACGTAGGTGATACAGGGCATTATCACTTTCTTCACGAACACCTTAATAATTGAACCAATACATTTCATTTAATTTCATTTTTTAACAATTTGTGGAATTTCAAAAACAATGTGATTAGTATACGTTTATTCAAATAATTCAAAGTTGTGACATATTCGAACTTTTAATTTTACTATTCGGGTAGACATCAGTCAATAAATGTATGTCAAATATTCTTGTATGGGTGGGGGATTGCCAAAAATTGAAACTTTTGTTTAATGTTCAGTAATACAAATTCTTAAACCATGTACATAACAATATTGTTGCAAATGGGTATAAGTACATTATGAATATTAATTTTTTTTAATATTAATTACAGCCTTTTTGAGAGGAGTATTAAGAAGTGTAAAATTAAAGTTTCAAAACTAAAGACATAAATAGCACAACGAACAAAGTATAAAACCCATTTTAAAAATTTTCAAACTTGTATTATAGTATCGTATTATTTATTCTTTTAAAATTCTTCAATTTCAACCTCTAATAAAAATAAAAGTGGCTGACAATCAAGTGCTGGAGACTTTGCTACGTTTTTGGACGTACTGTAATAATTGTCATCCATGAATAAAATATTATATTGTATAAATACACTAATCGTATTTTTAATGTATTTCTTTATTATATAATAATATTTATATGAAACCGATTACCACTTGTAGATTCCAACAACGTTTTTAACATAATACATTGTTACAAAACTGGCAACCAACAAAATCAGTAACTGTGAAATATACTAGACGCTAAATCTTTACCAGTTCACATTTAGATGTTAGGACTGTAACAGTCGATATAAATTATTAAAGTAGGCCTGATTAAATATTATATGAAAAATGTATACGTCAAAGTAGGAACTTCTTTATTAAAAAACATTTCTTTGCTCGAGCAAAGTTTAATTCTTGAAATACCCTAGAACAATTGTCACATAACTTTAGACTTGGGTAGTGTAAGTCTCATTCCTTTCTTCTCAAGATCTATTTAGTGCATAGCTGTTACGGTTTTATGATAATATACACTGTACTTTAGTTTTAGCTAGAAAAATTGTAGAACTAAAGAGTTATTTGTATTTTATAAGCGACACTGAAAAAGAATGGAATTTGGTTATAGAACCGTTAGATAATATTTTAGAGGCTCGATTAAGAAGGACCACTTCACACTAGGCAGTGAAGACGCCGAACACACTGATTTTAACAAGAGTTCACTAGGTTACACATAATGAGTTTATGAACAGTGCATATTCAAATAAAGTGTATAAAATAAACAGTTACCTTTATTTTCATGAGAGGTACCTAACCGTAGTCTGCTGTTGTTGAGGGCCAGGTTGTGATCAGTAAGTGTTGGAAATAGGCTGCTGTCTTGTAGGCAGGCGTGAAGACGGAAGATGTCCTTCACGGATTCACTCACGCACAATTACGACCGCAAACGAATAGTTCATAACACTGTGGCCAGTCCTGTAGAGCACGGTAGACGCGGGTGTCCGGGAGCAGAGACGTTCTGGTAGAGATTGCCAATCCAGAGCACTGACTTTAATGTTAATTGTAAATGTACAACAAATAGAATAAACTAATATTTAAATGAGAGAGTAACACATGGGGGAGAGATTAAGTATGGTAAGCAGTGGGTAGAGAGTACATAAGTGCCCCAGGCGGGATCGAGAGTATAATGAGCAAGCGTGCCTACGCTTGCAAGGTGGGCAATTGATAAGTCAACCGTTGTGATTGGTTGGTGAGTGTACAGTAAACAGCTGATTCGTGAAACAATGGTTCATTGGTCTGTCACTGTACGTGAATATTTTAATCCAGTAAGGAATGGTATTGTAGGCACTAGGCCGCAGAAAAGAGATATAGAATTAATGTAGTATATACAGTTTAGTAAATAAAGGCTAATATAGAGTATAAATTGCCCAAAAAATATATACATAATTATTATTCAATAAAAGTAGCCTTTTCATATTAGGCAATAAAAAAACAAGTTATTTAATGCAATAATACTTAACATACCGGCCGCCTTAAATCACCTTGGGATTCAATGAGAGAAAGAGCAAACATAGGCTCAAATTACAAAGGTTATAGGCCGTTGGTAGAGAGACAGTTAATTAATTGTAGAGGTGAGGTAAGAGAAACACCTTCACTGCTGGACGAGGTGAGGAGTTCCACTTGAGGTCTTGAGATGTACCACTCGAACTGTACCATCTTGTCCTGGAGTGACATCAGTGACCGTGCAAGGGGCCATGAGAGAGCGGGGAGTATCCTGATTGCAACCAGGACGAGGTCTCCAGGTTGGAGGTTGCGGGAAGGAGTGCTCCACTTGAGGCGCTGCTGAAGAGTCTGGAGATATTTGACATGGACATGGGTCAATTAGGAGGTCCACGACAGGGTGCTTCTTGGGCAGGATGCACGGGTGAGACATGTTCGGCGGGAGGTCAGCGTGGCGCAGTCTGCCGCCGACGCGGAGAAGTCCATCCGGACCCTGGAATGGGGCGAGGCGTTGAAGTCTGGTAGAACACGTCTTTCGGTCCCGCAGTAGAGCCAGATCTTCAGTGAAAGCTTCCTCTTGCACGGTCTTAAAAATTCGCAGCTGGGCGGAGTCCCGTTCTGTCTTGGAGAGAGGTCCGAAGTGGCGGTTTGGTGAACGACAGTTTGTGGATAAAACGCAAGGACGTAGGCCATCACGTGCAACAATTTCCTCCAGGAAGAGTACTGGATGAGGAGGTCCCACGTAGGCGGTGCTGTGGCCAAGGCAATGACAGGAGTGGAATGCTTCAGCTCCCCAAGCTCCTCCAGAGAGACCGAGTCCAGGCTGGAATCAGTATCTGGCCAGGCCGAGGAGGGGAGACGCAACCAGTCAGGTCCATGCCACCAAAGGGGATGATCCACCAATTGAGAGGGAAGGATCCCACGGGAGGCGCAGTCAGCAGGATTGGAAGCACTGGGTATGTAAGCGCCAGCACTCCACAGCCACAAGCTCTTGAGTTTGCGCCACACGATTAGCCACATAGGTTTTTGAGGCGATAAGAAGGTGTTTTGATCCACGCGAGGGTCACAGTAGAGTCGCACCAGCAAAACAATAGAACCAAACTTGCGGGTGGGAGCTAATTGAGTAACACAATATTTCACAAGTTGGGCCAGGAGATGAGCTGCGCATAGCTCCAGTCGGGGCAGCGTCACTCTTTTGAGAGGAGCGACGCGGAAGTTTTAGCCATAACTTGGCTTACGTGCACCGTGTCATTGGAGGTAGAGCGGATGTAGACTACAGCAGCATAGCCTAGTTCTGAGGCGTCAGAGAAACCGTGCAAGTCCCAGTGAGTAGCAGCAGAGTAGGGGATAGCACGAGGAATTGTAATAGTAGCAACGTGCTTAAGTTCAAATAAAAATGCGTGCCATTTTTTGTATATTTCTGGAGGGAGCGGATCATCCCAATCTATGCCAGAAATCCATACGAGTTGCATGATATTTTTTGCGAGCATTATGCAAGGCGCCAAAAAACCACAGGGGTCATAGACTTGAGAAATGAGACTTAACACTTTACGCTTAGTGGGGTTTTCACAAGAAAAATTAAAATTAAAACGTAAAAGTGGTCAGTCAGAGGGGTCCATTTTAGGCCCAAAATAGAGAAATGAGGCTCCTGAGAGGGTTGCAGAAAAACTGGGATTTCCCGATGATCTTCAGGAAGGTGTTGCAGAAGTCTCGGGAGAGTTCGAGACCCACTTCCGGAGCTCAAAGCCACCGAGCCGAAGGAGTTTAATGAGTTGATCTTGAAGTTCAGCGGCGAGTTCTTCAGTCTCAGCTCCGCAGATCAGGTCGTCGACGTAGCTCTGGTGTTTGAGAGTTTCAGCAGCATGGGGGGGTAGCGGTGACCTTCGTCTTCTGCCAATTGATGTAGCGTTTTGATGGCCAAGTAGGGTGAACAGTTCAGGCCGTAGGTAACTGTCGTGAGCTTGAACGTGGACATCAAGTCGGTGGGGTGATCACGCCATAAGATCAGTTGGAAATGTTGATCGTCAGGATGCACCTTGATTTGGCTCAGGTTACATCTGTCTGGATGTCACAAGAGACAACACTACGTTCTGAAGGCACGGGAAATGCGCAGAAGGAATGTCCACAAATATTATTTTGCAGTTTAGGTTCCGAGGTCAAACAGAGCGTGTCGTTTGAGAGAGGAGTCCGGAACTAGGTTTTGGGCACTGAGCGTCAAAAACGACGCTGTAGTTTGGTGGTGCACTAACTTTGTGCCTTAAAAACAACCGTGGTGTTGGCAGAAAAAAAGTTAGTGGGGAGTGCTTAAGTCAGGAGTAGGGCAGCCTTGCGATATGGTGCCTAGAGAGAGATATTCATGAATATATAAAATCTCAGAATATAAATTTATAATAACTTCCACATTAGTGGGAGCGTGGAGCTTGCGCCTCGCAAGTGAATAGAGTTTACTTTCAGCATGAACTTTGGAATTTCCCAGATGAGTATCTGTTGTCCTTGAAAGGGAGGCAGGGACCATATATCGAACCCTCACGGTCCCTGGAGATGCGCTGGTAGAAAAATATTCATTCGCATTGGAGTTTTCCTCTGCCAGGACCTGTTTACTGGGTAGCAAGGCAGTTCCTCTTGTGTCCAGAAAACGCTGCAAGGACGAGGCGTGGAGGTCCACCTCAGCAGTCGAGAGAAGAGAGAGAACAGCCCATAGTAAGAGGGACAGACTGCGTCAGTGGTGTGCAGGGAGCCGTCCCCATCCAGCACGAAACCAAAACTGGTGCCCATGGGCGTGAGGTAAATTGAGACCAAGAGAGTAGGTCTCGGTGAGATGTAAGAATAGTGATGGAATAATAGCGCTCCACCAATACAGCCCACGTCAATGGCCACCAGGAAGGCTGGAAAGGTTGGATCAGCCAAGTGTAATATTTTTAATAACCATTATTCATGACCTCCTTGAGATATTTGGCACTCATGGGGAGACTCTACAGTGATTTGTTGGAGGCAATATGTGGAACGTAGTGCGGGGCGGCCAACTGGAGTGGCCCAGCCACAGAGTTTCCAACGCCCAGAGTTTTAAAAATCCGCTGGTGTGTGAGCAGGAGGTTTGAAGAAACGGCCCTCAGCGCACATTAATAGTGGGGCGGGACGGCGTTGAAATCAGTACCCAAACAGTTGGGAGGTCTTTTCCCTCAGCTAACTGAAATTTTAGCATGCTTCCTGAATCAATTAAGGCACGCAAACGACATAAGCTTCTGTTCCGTTAGAGGGGGCGGTGAGCTTGACAAGAGAAGTAACCCAGAAGTAAACCGTTGGGGGTACTAGGGGCAGATGGGGCGAGAGGTCTTGATGCAGTGTGGCCCCATGAGCGTGGTATGGTAAAGTGTGGTGTGTTCGGCCCGGGCTAAGGAGCGGTAGTCAAGGGGGGGGGGGGGGGGGGCAGCGTATGCGTGTAGGGTGTGCGCAGGGCGGAAGACGGGCGGACTAGCAGGGTGTAGGTGTTGCACTGCTTCTGTGCAGGGCCGGACCGCCCGTCACGGCTCCGTTCTCCACAACGGGAGTTCGAACGCAGTTCCGATGTTACTTAACACTGGACCCGTGTTGGCCGGATCAGTGGAAGTGTAGCAAGGTATGATGACCGACGCAACGGACATGTTCGGACTCACACGTGGAATTTAGGACTAGTACATTCACTATTAATTCTCGTGCGTGCCCCCAAACAAGAAGAAACAGCGGAAGTTGTTGCTGTTTAACTAATCCCAGTGTCCGTTCTTGAGGTGTCTTTTGGCCGGAAGAGCTGGGACAGCCATAAAATTTTAATGACCGCTACTGGGTTGGCAATCAAAAAACATTGATGGGCCTTCGTTTATAGGCCGAGGAGGAGTGGAGTAGGAAGCCGCTAACAAGCTCACGTTTTTAAGAGACGGTTTCGGGTTTATCAAATCTGGGTTTTTGACTCCAAAAATAAGAACTTGTGAAGCGTTCTTGTGGGGTCCACAATTATTGTTCACTGTAAGGACTACTGTCCTCAATGTGGCTGCATTTCTCCAGGGTATGAGAAACTCAATTATTTGTTTCAACCCGTAGGGCAAGAGTATGAAGCTCTTCCTTTTTTCGAAAACTGTTCTAGGCGGGGTGACCCATCCGATTTAATCAAATCTTGGCGCTAATAACAAGGCTGAGTAGCAAGTGGGGTTGGTGTGGTTTACTAGTGATGTCATTGTTTAACGCTTTAAGTGATTGCGTATGTTCGTGAAAAAGATTAAGGAAAGCACGGATATTCTTCACGATGTGCTGGAGATGACAGGAAGGTCTAGTATTTGATTTAAATGTAGTGTGAGTAGACGCCTAGTATTATGGTAGCGATCCTTCAGCAGCTGATAAGCGATTGCATAATTTTGCTCAGTTATATTTAGCGACTTTATCAGAGAGAGTGGTTCGCCTGAAAGCACACTCAAGAGATATTGAAATTTCATTACATCGCTTAAGTGCGCATTGTTGTGTACGGCTTGTTCATAAACGTTGATTGAACGTACAGGAAAGATCCAAGGCAGCTAAGCTCCGTCGAAAAGTTTTTTAATTCCAATTTCGGTTAGCCAGGACGTTGACAATTGAGGGGAGGCAGGCGGAATAGTTTCGCTTTTATTAGCTTTAGCTTGTCTCTTGGTTCTCAATCATAAGCACGTTAGCAGAAAAAAATACGTAAATCATACTAACTCGTCCACGCTCGCTTAATGCGTTGAATAGTGTTAGGTGTGATAGTCGGCAATCAACTTTTAATTCCAACTCGTGGATTCACAAGTCTAATATTCGGCTGAAAATTCCTTTCTAAGTCTCTGAGATAGATTTAGCTCCTGACAAGCAACTGCTGAAGTATATTTGGATCGGAAGCTTCTTTCTTAGTTACTAATCATCAGATACTGTTGATAATCTGAAGAAAAGAGGTTGTTCTCTCCGCCTTTGCAGATGGCCACTTATAAGAGACATCTGCCATGTTGTGAAAGTGTTATGTTAAATAAATTAATATAATTTGAGTAAAACTTCAAAAGCGTGGGAAAAAGTAAAAACAAATAATATTCTGTCCTCTTGAATTCGAGGACAGTGATAAAAAAATAGAAAACTAAATTTATTTTCCTCTGAAGTATTTTCCCCAAGAATATAAGAAGTAATCTAAAACCAATATAATACAACTGAAAAACAATTTAAAAATATTTATGTGATACAATATTAAATAAAACCTTGCTGTTTTAAGTCACTTTTTGTAAACTTTTTATTTTTGTTTAACTATGGTAACATTTCGAAAATTCATTGATTTCATCTTTCAGGTACCAATTGTTTAGTTTTTTTTATGGAGGTAAAAAACTCAAGTAATAATGCAATAAAGGTTAGAGTAAGGCTCGTATAAGGCCTATAGTAGAAGTTTTTGTTTTGAGAAAATAAAATAAACTGTTATTATGGATAAAAAACTCGTAAACAAGACAAGTTGTTATTAAAATAAATAATCAACAATTAAGGTGTTATTGTTGAGCTAAAATTCAGCTATAATGTATAGCAGAGGCTCTGGAAACATTATGAGCACCGTACTACATGTTAAACATGTCAGTGGTAAAAGTATGGTTAGTGTTGTGGACAGTAACCATAAAAACCATGCACTCCATATGCCGTGAGCAATGTTTCAAATAGAAATTCTAATATAAACAATTGTGTAGCATGTAAGTAGCTCTTTTTTTCTTTTTAAGCTGAGACTAGAATATAGTGTTGGAACAAAATAAACATTTAATTTTGCAATTAAGAGTCCTGCTCATAAGGGTAAAGTGTGAAATAAACCAAGATTGTTTATATTTATCCTGACTTAGAATAATGGAGTAATTACAAGTAGGGCTGATAACCAACAAGTATAATGAGAAAGTCGCGGTAACCCATTAAACACAGTAATCAGTGTCACCTGTGCTGTGATAGTCTGAAAGCTTGTTTGTCAACAAGAACAATGCATGTCGACAAAGCAGAGGACAAAACAGCTGATATGATCACGTCACAGCTGATATGGCATGTGGAGAGGGGACTTAGGAAATGTCGATATGCAACGGACTTCTGCAATCGTGAAAGAACCTGAAACCACACTTTTGAAAATTAATGCTATCTGTATATAGCTTATAAGAGTTGAGATTGCACTGATATTCACCAATGGACTAAAGTTCTATTAACTCCGGCTCGAAGGACCATGAAAAGAATGGGAATTTGGTTAGTAGAACCGTTAGATAATATTTTAGAGGCTCGATTAAGAAGGACCTACTTCACACTAGGCAGTGAAGGACGCCCGAAACACACTGATTTTTAACAAGAGTTTCACTAGGTTACACATAATGAGTTTATGAACAGTGCATATTCAAATAAAGTGTATAAAAATAAACAGTTTACCTTTTATTTTTCATGAGAGGTACGAGACCTAACCGTAGTCTGCTGTTGTTGGAGGGCCAGGTATGTGATCAGTAAGTGTATGGAAATAGGCTGCTGTCTTGATAGGCAGGCGTGAAGACGGAAGGATGTCCTTCACGGATTTCACCTCACGCCGCAACAATACGATACCCGCAAAACGAATAGTTCATAACACTTGTGGCCCAGTCCTGTAGAGGCACGGTAGACGCGGGTGTCCGAGGAGCAGAGACGTTCTGGTAGAAGCATTATGCCAATCCAGAGCCACTGACTCTTTAATGTTAATCTTGTAAATGTACAACTAAATAAGAAATAAACTAATATTTTAAATGAGAGACGTAACACAATGGGGGAGAGAGTAAAGTATGGTAAGGGGCACAAGTGGGTAGAGAGTACATTAAGTGCCCCAGGCGGGATCGAGAGTATACATGAGCAAAGCGTTGCCATACGTCTTGCAAGGTGGGCAATTGATAAGATCAAAATCCGTTATGTGATTGGTTGGTGAGTGTACAGTAAAACAGCTGATTCGTGAAACAATGGTTCATTGGTCCTTTTTTTTTGGGTCCCCCCACCTGTACGTGAATATTTTAATCCAGTAAGGAAATGGTATTGTAAGGCACTATGGCCGCAGAAAGAGATATAGAATTAATGTAGAGTATATACAGTTTTTAGTAAATAAAAAGGCATAATATAGGAGTATAAATTGCCCAAAAAAAAATATATACAAATAATTATTATAATCAATAAAAGTTAGGCCTTTTCATATTAGGCAAAATAAAACAAGTTAATTTAAATGCAATAATACTTAACAGTACCACTATACAATATTCA